>NW_006921601.1:1444127-1450776 GCF_000298275.1 Orycteropus afer afer | reverse complement strand
ACATGAGCATGCATGTATCTGTTCCTATCCTGGCTCTCACCTCTCTAGGATATATACCTAGTAATGGGATTGCTGAATCAAATGGTATGTCCAATTCCAAATTTCTAAGGAATCACCATATTGCTTTCCACAGTGGTTGTGTCACTTCACAGTCACTCACACAGTGTATGAGAATCCCATCACTCCACATCCCCACCAGCATTTGTTATTTTCTGTCTCAGTAAACCTTGCCAACAGTGCTGGGGTGAGACGGTGTATCTCATTGTTGTTTTGATTTACATCTCTCTGATGGCCAATGATTGTGAGCATCTTTTCATGTATTAGCTGACCACCTGAATATCCTCCTTGGTGAAATGTCTATCCATGTCTTCTGCCCATTTTTCAATTGGATTGTTAATTCCTTTGGTGTTGAGGCGTTGGAGTTTTCCATAAATCTTAGAGTTAAGTCCCTTGCCAGATATGTAATTATCAGCAGCAAATATGAATTTGTTGCTGTCATTTTTGTTGGTTTTCCTTTCTTTTAATTATTTATTTATACTCTTTTCTATTCCTGCTCTTTAATCTTGATGGCTCATAGAACCTCCTTGTATATTCTAAAATTTAAGTTTTAGAGTATTTCTATTTTAATTGTAGGCATTGCTCACATCATCTTCCAATCCATTACACATTTGTACTTGGTCATGTATGTCTGGTAGTATCACCAGGGAAGTAGATTGCCCAGTGTTCCTTCTGAGGAGTGGCTAGTGGGTTTGAACTGCCAGCTTTCTGCTTAGCAATCAAATGTCTTAGGCACTATGCAACCAGAGCTCCCAAGGTCATGGAAGTCAGTGTTAGGGTTAAACATAGGTGGCCTTTAGTTATTCAGGTGGCAATTGATTCTGATCAGTTAGTGCCCATGCCATACTAGTTATTTAATACAAGTTGAAGTTCAGTACTTCAAATTCTGATCAGTTTGTGTCAGTCCACTCTATTTGTTATGAGCTACCTTTGAGTTGGCTGTGGCTCATGACAATCTCATGCACAATGGAATGAAAAGCTGCCCATTCTTGCAACATCTTCCTGATCAGTTTTATATGAGACTACTGTCATTTAAAGATTTTTCGTTGGCTGATTTTCCAAAGTAGACCACTAGGCCTTTCTCATTAGTTCATCTTAGTCTGGAAACTCTGCTGACACCTGTTCAACACAATAGCACATGCAAACCTCCACTGACAGACAGTTGTGGCTAGGCACAAGGTACTTTAGCAGGAAATTGAAGCTAGGTCTCCCACATAGAAGGAGAAAATTCTACCACTGAACCATGAGTACCCTCATAAAACTCACTGCCATCCAGTCAATTTTGACCCATAGTGACCCCCATTGGGTTTCCAAGGCTGTAAATCTTTACCCAAGCAGATTGTCTCATCTTTCTTCTGTGGAGTGGCTGGTAGGTTTGAACAACTGACCTTTTGGTTATCAGACAAATACCTTAACCACTATACCACCAGAGCTCTTTCCAGTACTTTCATAAATAATATTAAATATTTGAATCTGATTATTTAATGCCCACGCTATATTAGTTTTTAAATACTAGTCAAAGTTAAAAACTTTGGGTATTATCCATTGGATATTTGTAAAGTGGGAGCTCTGGTACCATAGTGGCTAAAGCACTTGACTGCTAACCAGAAGGCTGGTGGTTCAATACTACCAGCCACTCTTCAGAAGGAAGATAAGGCAATCTTTTTCTGTAGTGAAACTGCCTCAGAAACCCAAGGAAGGGGCGCTATGTGTTGGGTCCTACTCGACGGCACATAACAACAACAACATTTGTAAACTATGCTGCCAACTTTGTTTTCTGTAAATTGGGAGCCAATTTGACCAACATGATTTTTCTAAATAGTAGAGTTCATCGACGTGAGTTGGCCTAATTTCTTTCTTAAATATTTGTTATAATACCCAAAGGAAGCCAAATATGACTAGAATTTTCTTTGTGGAAAAGTTATGAAACTACTTTGTTCAGTAGATGCAAGGCTGTTCATCTTTTCTCTTTCTGCTTATACTAATAGTTTCAATTTTTGTTGCTCAAAAATTTGTCCATTTTGCTTGTTTTTCACACTTAATGGCACAAAGTTGTTCATAAAGCTCTTTTATTACCCAATTAAAGTCTATGTTATCTTTAGTGATGTCCCTCTTTCATTACTAATATTAGATATTTGTGTCTGTTTTTAATAGTCATAAAATAATAGTTTTAATTGTACTAATTTTATCAAAGTATCAGCTTTTCATATCACTGATCTTTTTTCTCTGTTTTTGCAAACTGTTTTGTAGATTTACACTCTTTTTCTATTATTCATTTCATTTTATTTCCTTTGGATTGATTTGCTATTCTTTGTTCTAGTTAGAGTGATTCTTCTGAAGCAAATCATTTTCTGTTCTGTAATGATAATGAGCATCCTAAGACACAAAGAAATCACCCTATTTGTTGTTATATTTGTGTGTATGTCTGGGGGATTGAGCAAGGACTACAACCCACACCCTGGGACTTTCTATCCAAAACTTGCTTAAGTTGCTAAGTATTTTACTGCCCATATATGATTCTATTCCACTTCTCACCCCTCTCTGACTTTCTGAGTAAGAAGAATGTAATTTTGGACTGAGGTTTCTTTTTTCTTTTAAATTTTATTGTGCTTTGGGTGCAAATTTACAAAGCAAATTTATTTTACATTCAACAGTTCATGCATGTTTGAGTCCACACCCTGATTACCATCCCTGACCATAAAAAAACTCTCTCCCCCGCTCCCTGTGACTATCCCCTCCCTGTGCCCTTCTTTACTGTGCATTCCTGTCTGTCCAGCATTCCTTCTATGTGAATGCTGCCCCTCTGGTGTCTCATGGCTGATTGCTCTAAGAGATGCATCTCCCTAGAGCAGGTCGGTGCATGGCCCTGGGGTAGGTGTTCTGTATGTAGGTCTTTCTCTTGTTGGGTTGAAAGCTAATCCGGGAGAGTGAGTCCAATTCTAGGCCCAAAAGGTAATCCAGGGTCATAGTTTCGGGGGCTCCATCAGACTTTATCCGACCAGTAATTCTGGTCATTTTTGTGTTTTTGAATTTTGTTCCACATTTTTCCTCCCACACTATCCAGGATCTCCAGTTTTGATCCCTTTTTGAGTGGTCAGCATTGGTAGCCAGGCACCATCTAGTTCTTTTTGTCTTGGGATCATGAAGGCTGAGGTCCTCATGGTCCATCTTACCCTTAGACTAACTGTTTCCAGATGCCTTTGATTTTCTTCACTCTTCTTCTGGACTGAGTTTTATTTGTCTTCTTTCTAATTACACTTTGAGCTCAAAGCAGCAACAATGTCCTATTTATTTTTGTGTCTTTAGTGGCTCACAGAATTCACAAGGTAGTGTGTGCTGAAAAATGTCTAATTAGTAATACCATAATGTTCAACTGGGTTATTTTGTATTTCAGTATCATTATTGAATCATATATTACATTTCTTTTAATCCTTTGTCTCATTAGCAGAGCTGTGTTCACATATCATAACTTGTGATCTATGGATCCAAAATATAAATGTCCAAAGTATAGTGACCATTGGGAAGGAAGATTTAGGAGTCTTTCAAACCTGATAAAACTCACTGCTTATTGTTTTCTGATCTGTATTTTTTCTCTGTCTGGCTATCATCTATCAATCTATACACAGACACACACACACACACACACACACAGAACAATGATGCCATTGAAAACTGATAGACAAAGACCTAATTACTGACCAATGGAAAATTCTCATCATTTAGGACTGATATATCAATTCCTACAGCTTTTTCTCCAATATATTCTTTTTTGTAAAAATAAGAATAGCATTACCCATCCATAAAGTACACACAGTTTATTTTCAGTAATATATTTTCATGAAATATTATCAGTTATATTTACAGAAACATGATATTCTCACTCTAGAGCTGGCCACAAAAGCCTTTGAATTTCAGACAAATAAGAATACAAATATGGAAATAAAAGAGAAAGGGTTAAGAGGTTTCTAACAGAGGAATGGGGAGCTCTGGTAGCGTGGTGCCTAAGGCACTTGACTGCTAACCAGAAGGCTGGTGGTTCAAACCCACCAGCCGCTCCTCAGAAGGAAAGTTGGGCAATCTACTTCCGTAGTGATATTGTCTTGGAAACTCAAGGAGGGGTCGCTTTGAGTTGGGTCGGACTTGATGGCACATAACAGCAACAGAGGAATGAGAAAAAAGGGAAATCCTAAAAAAATACCCTCAAGGTTCAGAAAAGAAGTCATAGTATGTGGTTTACCCAATTTGAGATTATAATTCATATATGAATTTCAGCCCAGTCACCCATTATTACTCATAAATCACCATCCTGTAGGAATGCAGAGATCCAGTTGATCTTATTACCACCCTTTCTTTAGTAATCTTTGGATTTCTTGCTTGATCTCCTGGGTTCGTACTCTGTAAACAATGGGGTTGAGAACTGCAGGGATGACATGGTGGAGGATATTGAGCAAGACTGGTACATCAGGGGAGACCTTCTTCTTAGCCACGTGAGTGAGGATGAAGACCAGAAGGATGGTGCTGAAGAAGAGGATAAGGATGAAGTGGGAGCCACATGTGCTTAAGGCCTTAGCCACAGCTCCTTCTGCCTTGAGTCTCAGCACAGCTCACAGTATGAAGGTGTAGGTGAGGAAAATGAGGATGAGGTCAGATCCTAGCAGGGTCCAACCTCCAGCAAATTGGTAGAGGCGATTGAGGGTAACATCATCACAGGAGAGCTTTGAGACAGACATGTTGGCACAGATGCAGTTTTCAATGACATTTCTCACACAATAATAGAGTAGTGCTGAGAGAATGGGAATGGGCAAAGTTGTAAAGACATTCCTGGCCAAAATAAAAATGGCAGCCTTGGTTACAAATTGGTCAGTAATGATAGATGGATATCTCAGTGGGTGGCAGATGGCCACATAGCGGTCATAAGCCATGACCATGAATGTGCAGGATTCCATGGCCAGGAAGCAATTCATGATATACATCTGTAGGAAGCAGACAAAGGAGCTGATGGACCTGAGGTCAAACCAGAAGATGGCCAGGACCTTGGGGATGACAGTGAGACAGAGCACAATATCCAGCAGTGAGAGGAAGCTAAGCAGGTAGTACATGGGCTCGTGCAGGGAGGCCTCCAGGTGGATGGTGATGAGGAGGGTGGCATTGGCCCCCATGGCCAGGAGGAAGAGGAGGCTGAGGGGCAGGGATAGCCAGAGCTGCCAGGTGGGGGACCTGACAAAACAATTCAGGAGAAAGTCTGAAACCTCAATGGAGGTTGTGCCATTTTGTTGAGGTGTCATATTATGTCAGGTATTTCTACAGCTTTCTTTTAGTGATCTGTAAAATTAGGATAAAAATTAGCTACTGACTCAATAAGCATGAACAAAGAATATTTTTCTTTACTTGGGTGCAATTTGTGGATTCTAGTAGGTTACACAGATTCAAGTGAATTTATGTGTTTATTCTTTTAGCCATGCTATGGAGATATTTCTATCACGTTAAATTGTAAAGAGGACTGAGGTATATGACTTGTTTACACATGCTATTTGTTTAATATAATTTTTAATACAATTATTATGCCTTCATAGAGACTAAAGAGGGAGAAAACTAATTAGCTGGAGAATGAACAGCAAGTGCAGAAGTTTCCTTCTGATTTTGCAAACATGGAACCATGACTCTGATATATTAGGAATACCTCTGGTGGTGTATTGCATAATGCATATGACTGCTAACCAGAAGGTTGGTGGTTCAAATCCACCAGCCACTCCATAAAGGAAGATGGGACAATCTACTTCCATGAAGATTTACTGTTTTGGAAACCCAGTGGGGGTTGCTTTGAGTCAGACTCTACTGGATGGCAGTGGTTTTGAGTTGACAGTAGTTGGTCAGTCCATTGTAAAGTCAATTAAATAATCAATAGGTTAAAATAGAAAAGCAAATTAGTACAATATAGAAACTGAGTGCTCACTAGTATGAAGGTTAAATATTGCTTGATGAAACTTTGTTTTCAGGTATGTGTATGTAAGTGTTTACATATATTATGTGTTTATTGGGTGTGTAGAAATTGAATTTCTCATCATGTATTACATCAGAAAAATTTGAAAAGCATTCACTTCATTTATACAAAAGTTTAAATATAATTTCATGATCTTTTTTTTGTTTTACGTATATATGAACACTCAAAAATTAAAAATATCTACTAAGAGAAGACTTTAAAATGGGATCATTGTAGTGCTTTGTAGTTATCCAGAGGATAGTTGAATGTTATATAAATCAATTTGAAGAACAAAAACAAAGGAGATTTTTGTAACAAGAAAGTCTCCAAATTTGTACTTCTAAATTTATTATTTTCTTTTTAATACTCACATAGACTGCCATATCTGCACTTTAACTGTTAAATTATACTCAAATAAGTAGCAGAGACTCAAAGAAATGTCTTTAGTCCCTATGCTACTTTCTAGCTTTTCAGTTGTATTTATTTTGCTTTAATTGGAGATTTAAAAAAATTACACACAGAAAATAAAATTAATTTCCATTTTGTCTAAAAAGTCATTTTTATTTGTCAGGTATGGATCCTACCAAATAATTGGGCTTATTTTTTTCTTTT
>NW_006921601.1:1442744-1443487 GCF_000298275.1 Orycteropus afer afer | reverse complement strand
TTTCCATTTCTCTTTTTTTAAATTGACCACATAGACCACCAAATAATCCAAGTTCACACTTGCCACCCATCAGATACTAGTTCAATGTGACCATTATTCTCTTATTATTTAACTTTCTTTTTGGCCTTTTGATAGAGGTTATGGTTACAAAAGTGATTAAGGAACTGTCCATATTATCAAAGCTGTACAACCAAAATCCCCCTAAGAGTGATAGATAAGAACAAATGATCACCAGTAATGATAGGGTCATGCATAGAGTATTATGAGAGAATAGGAAAGGGCTTGGGGCATGAGCTGGAGAAAAAAACAAAACAAAACAAAACAAAACAAAACAAAACAAAAAAACCCAAAAGCAAACCCACTGCCATCGAGTTGATTCCAACTCCTAGTGACCTTATTGGTTTTCTGAGGTGGTAAATCTTTACAGAAGTAGATTGCCCACTCTTGCTTCCGTGGAGTGGCTGGTGGGTTTGAACCACCATAAACAATGGTCATTATCAGTCAGATGCCTTAGGCACTGTAATACCAAAGCTCCTTGACTGGAGAAAAAAGAATTGGTAAAGAAGATGATATGGTCACCTCATTCACATTAAGGGTACAGGATTCAAACTTTCCACTTCCACTGAATTTTTAAAGATAATAGTCCAAAGAAGGCCACCACTTGGCAAAAGATATAGGTGATGTCTTCCTGGAATCCTTCAAATCATGCATACCAATGTATCCAATCTGTCTACATAATCAGA
>NW_006921601.1:1440588-1441324 GCF_000298275.1 Orycteropus afer afer | reverse complement strand
TCCTTCCAACCTGATTTATGAACCCCAAACCCACTGTCATCGAGTCAATTCTGAATCATAGAGACCCTATAGGATAGAGTGAAATTGCCCCACAGGGTTTCGAAAGCTGAAAATCTTTATGGAAGCAGACTGTCTCATCTTTCTCCCATGAAGTGGCTGGTGGGTTCAAACCACCAACATTTTGATTACGTGATTTATAGAAGACATTTCTCTTGCTGATAGTATAGTGACTTAGTAGTGACATTGACATATTTGTAATGAATTTTAAAAATATTATTTCATTTATGACTCTTAGTTCCACATAGCTATGAACGCCAAAACAAACTCACTGCCACTGAGTCAATTCTGACTCATTGTGATCCTCATAGGGTTTCCAAGGCTAAAAATCTTGATGGAAGTAGTTTGCCTCATCTTCTTCCCACAGAACAGTATGTGGGTTAGAACTGCTAGCCTTTTGGTTAGCAGCCAAATATCTTACATACTATGACATAGGATAAATTGACTTATAACAATTAATTTTTATCAGGAAAATTGAGATCCTTGGTCTTATGTTTCTTTTCCACAGTTTAATTGGTAGGGTTCAAATGTGTAAGAAATAAAAAATGGAAGGAATAATTTTTTTATTCAGGCCCAAGGCCAGTGAATATACAAATACACTTGCATCCTGTGTAAACTAGAAATGCTAATCTTATTTGGAAATTTATTTTACAAGATTTTAGGTCTTTATTCTGTACCA
>NW_006921601.1:1438253-1439963 GCF_000298275.1 Orycteropus afer afer | reverse complement strand
CATTTGTGGTATGTCTCTTAGAGTGCACTAGATGACCAAAATAAGATCCCATTCCCTCCTTAGTCAACTTTTGTATTTTGTTTGTTTTTGTTTTCCTGGGTTTGCCCTCTAAGGGACAATCTCCTAGAGGCTCAATAAAGTTGTAAAAATGACTTCCATAGTTACACCCTTTGACTTCTTTTTCTACTTCATAATTCAGTATTCCCCCACTCCAACCCCTTCCCCGCCCCATTGCCCCTTCCAAATCTCAATTTCTCTTGTTTAGTGGTTCTGTGCTTTGTCTTGATGGACTGGCCTGCTGCAAGTGTGAAATTCTGGAACTGGAGAATGCCCTTAAAATATTAACCCTAGAAAATAATTTCCAGTCTTGAGTTGGTGGACTCTTAACGTCCAGGTACCATGTTCACTCACCTGTCTTTCTCTTGTTCTTCTCTTTGAATCGATTCACTTGAAGTCTGGGGTAAGAACCAATTATAGCACCAAGCCCAGGACTGTCACAACTGGCTCAGCCCCTATTAGCTTTGGTTGTATCCACAAGGTGTACAAACTTCAGGGTGTCACATTTCAAACACTCTCTTGAAACACAACTCTTATCTTTGGGTTTCATAATTTATCTTTATTTCTCCCATTCTGTGATCCTACTCTGTAAAATTTTGCATTTAGTTCTTATAAATATGATCCTGAAATCTCACCATCTCGAAAAAAATGTTTCTTCTACAGGAGCTTCAAAGTGCTCTTCAGAATAATTAAGAGTTCCCTACTTGGAAGCAGTGATGATCTTGAAGTTATCATTGGAGAGTACAGTCACATGGAAGAACAGACAATTCAGACATAAGTATCTATGGGGAAGCCTAGTGGAAGCTGAATTTTTTGTCTCCTACAAAGCATTGGGATAATTATTCCAAGCACTAGGATATTTGAATAGGAGATAGGAGGATTATTTCATCTCTTTTCCTCATTTACAGACTCCTTTCTCTTTAATGTTCCTACATATCCTTCAATCCATCATTCAACAAGAACTGAGTAAAACAGATGGGAATGCATTTATTTTCCTCTCCATTTTCAGTCTTGGTTTACAATCTGAGCATGCTAAAGGTAGCACTCAAGCTGAGGACCTAGAACTGATGATTTCTGGTTCTAGCTAAGGACAGGCTGAGGAAGCCAGGGAAGTAGAAAGTCAGAGAAGAAAGCAGAGACCTTGCAACCCAAGCCTTTTGACAAATTGCAGGGTCGGTGTAGTATGCCACTAAACAAGCACTGTTCTAAGAAGTGAAAAGATCATTTTTTAAAAAAGAAAGCCTTGCTAAACACCCCACAGAATTTAGACAAGCTTGTAAAATAGCTCTCCCAAGTATACTTTGAGACATTTTGGAGTATATCCAGGGACAGGTGGTTCATCGCTTCTGTGGGTGCAATTTGTTGTTTTGGACAGTACTCATATTTAGAAACTCTTTAGATTGAGCTGAAATCTGCTGAGATACCTCCTGATCCCCACTGCCCCCCTTGTCTCTAGCTTATGAAGTTGGACCAGTGTGATGTCTTGTAGAAGCGAAAGGTGATGAAGATCCCTATGGACTAAATTATGACATAGTGCTGGGGAGTTGATATACCCCTAAGGAAGCATTGTGAAAGTATACTGTTGGCCTAGCCAGCTGAAGGCAAACTGCTTCTGATGTTCCTTTGAAATTGGTATCGAGAAAAAGACATTGG
>NW_006921601.1:1435478-1438043 GCF_000298275.1 Orycteropus afer afer | reverse complement strand
CACAGGCCAAATAGGCAAATTAAATGGGGATGTGGTGGGAATCACCACCCCTGCATCCTTCAAGTCCTTGATGGTGGCAGTAATCTCTGAAACTCCTCCAGGGATGCAGTATTGCTCTTGGTTTAATATTTTTGTAGGTAGAGGCAGTTCTAATGGCTTCACTTGGCTTTTCCTACCATAATAGCCCTTACTCCACATGTCAGGAATCCAATGTGGAAAGTCTGCCAATTGCTCAGCATATCTATTCCAATGATGCATTCTGGAACTGGGAAATCACTACAGGATGGGTTCAGGGACCCACTGTTCCCACTGTGAGTTGCACCTTAGCTAAGAATCCATCAATAATTTGACCTCCATATGCCCCCCACTCTGACTGGGGGATCACAAGGACACTTTGGGTCTCCTGGAATTAGTGTCAGTTCAGAACTGGTGTCCAGTTATCCCCAAAAAGTCTGATTATTTCCTTTTCCCCAATGAATAGACTCTTGTAAAAGGCCTCAGATCCCTTTGGGAAAGGCTGGGAGAAAGATGGACATTATAAATTTTTGGCAATGTTGTGGGGTCCTTCCTCAAAGGGACCTGGCCTCCCCTTCTTTCAAAGGGGTGTGGGTCTGTAAACTGACTCAAGTCTGAGAATTGATTGAGAGGCAGTGACTCTGTATTCTTGCAGTTCAATCTACGCTACTGTTCTCGTGACCTAGAATTCTTCTGTCTATACAGATCAAGTGAATATTTAGTAGGTTTGCCATGTATTTCACTACTAGGAACACCATGACTAAGTAGCCAATGCCATAATTCCACACAAGTCAGACTATTCTGATTAGTGTTCTGACTGTGCTGTCCATTATGGTAACCTTGCCTTTGTCAATTAACTGCTACTACTTGGCCCCTACTGCCATGTGGTCCAATCAGCCCCATTGTAGTTAAGTGTCTTAGTTCAATTAGGGCAGTTCCCACTGTCAAATCCAGCTTACATAAAATACAATCACAGCGGTCTTCAAGGATGCTGGGGCTCCCTTCACAAATTTATTCCTCACCATACTGGTAAAAGGCATGCCTTCTGGACTCTCCATTTCTGGATCTAGAGGTCTAATCTGATAAATCCATTCTAACAGGCCAATTTCCCTAAGCCTCTGGACACCTTCTTCTACATTATCCCAAGGTAGGTCTGGTACTTCAACTTGACGTAAGGTAGGCCACCACGTAATCCATGCTTCAGTAAGCCAACCAAATAAACTAGTAGATCCTTTCCTAACTTCTCGAGCTCAAACATTGAATGAAGAATCCACACTTAGTGGGCCTAAAGCAATAAACTCAGACTGATCCAATCTTACATTTCTTGCACCATTATCCCACACTCTCAGTAGCCATTCCCATACATATTCTCCAGGTCTCTGTCTGTACATGTTAGCAAAATCAAGTAGGTCTTTTCAGGTGTAGCGTACCACCTCCTTAGTCACACTTTGTATTTCACCTTTTGGGACTTGCTTGAATTTAGCTTTAGTTATAGGTCTAGCAGCAACAATGGTGGTTGGGGAAGTTCCTGAGAACATTCAGCAATGTCTTGCATGGTCTCTGCCTCAGGCAATGACCCAGCAGGAACAGCTGGGTTAGTCCCATCAAACTGAGGTGGAGGGGATAATGGTTTTACAGTAATCCTTTCGGATGGGAGGTATTCAACAGAATTTATAGGCTCCATATCCTGATCATCCTGACTATCTGCCCATATGTCCCCCTTGGAGGTTTCAGGATCCCATTTTTTCCCAATCAATGCCCTCACTTTAACTTCAGCTACCATTCTTGGTTGGCAATTTAATTGGTGTTGTAATTCAGCCACTCTTACAATAAGACTCTGGGTTTGGTTTTTGACAACATCAGCTCTGTTACTAGAAAAAATAAGGCTTTCTTTCAGAGCACAACTGGAAATATTGAGGTCTTTTATGTGGTGGTTAAGCTGTGACTCAGCAGACTTGAACTCATCCCGCTCTTTCACCACTTTGTCTACTGTAAGTAGGACCAACCAACCAGCTTTCTTATACTCCTAATGCTGACAAAATTGCAGAAAAGTATCAAATATGTGATCGCCCAGAGCCTTACTTTTCAAAAGTACATGATCTATTGGTGGTGCTATTTTACATATAATTGTTGCCACCTTTCAGCACGGATTAGCAGGACCCTCTTTACTAATGGAGGCAGGGTCCCCAGTGCCTTTACGATTAATCAAATTGGAGAACCGATTTAGGCAGCCCATCTTTATGACTTTTTCTCTCTAGAACCACTCCCAGTACAAAATGTGTTAGACTGGGTTCTCTAGAGAAACAAAAGCAGAAAAGCTTATATATATCGAGAAAGAGAAATTTATTTTAGGAGAATGGCTCACATACTTATAGAAGCTGGCAAGTGCCAAGTTCTTGGATCAAACGTCAAGCTGGAGGGTTTTCCTGACTCATGCAGCTGCAGGGGCTGACAAGCTCAAGGTTGGCAGGCAGTATACTGGCTGTTATTCCAATGAATGACGAATCCAAGATCTTCAGGCTGAATGGTGGATTGTTCGCTCATGGACAG
>NW_006921601.1:1433773-1434386 GCF_000298275.1 Orycteropus afer afer | reverse complement strand
GAAGCCATAGTGAACCCAGAATTTGTGTCTACTGTAACATGTACAAAAGATTGTTTTTCAAGAAAAGGTACATGGGTGACATCCGTTTGCCAAACATCATTGGGTCGAAGCCCATGAGGATTTAAGCCCTAATGTGGTACAAGGACATGCACACTGCAAGAAGAACAGTTCTTTACTACTTGTCTAGCTTGTTCTCTAGTAAGTTGTAATTGCTTATGTAAGCTAGCACTATTTTGATGAAAAGAAGCATGTGATTGGATGGCTTACTGTATGGGAAGGCAAAGTTGTTCATCTACTCACCTATTTCCTTGAGTGAGGGTGCCATCCAGGGGGTATGTGCTCTGATGTGTAAAATGTAAAACCGATGAAAGCACTCCCATACCGCCTTTTGTAAAGTAAAGAAAACTTAAGAATTCTTATTAGATATATGTTTGATCTTGCCAGTTTCAATACGAGTAAGTAAATGAACCACATACTGGTTGTCACTCACAATATTAAGTGGTTGACATGAGAAATCCTGAAAAACAAGTAAAACAACATAAGCCTCTGCTTTTTGCTTCCTTGGAAGCCCTAATAGCCTGTTTACAATCTTTGTTGGTATTATCATAAGCCA
>NW_006921601.1:1429762-1430563 GCF_000298275.1 Orycteropus afer afer | reverse complement strand
ACACACACACACACACACACACACACACACAGAACAATGATGTCATTGAAAACTGATAGACAAAGACCTAATTACTGACCAATGGAAAATTCTCATCATTTAGGACTGATATATCAATTTCTACAGCTTTTTCTCCAATATATTCCTTTTTGTAAAAATAAGAATAGCATGACCCATCCATAAAGTACACACAGTTTATTTTCAGTAATATATTTTCATGAAATATTATCAGTTATATTTACAGGAACATGATATTCTCACTCTAGAGTTGGCCAAAAAAGCCTTTGAATTTCAGACAAATAAGAATACAAATATGGAAATAAAGGAGAAAGGGTTAAGAGGTTTCTAACAGAGGAATGGGGAGCTCTGGTAGCGTGGTGCCTAAGGCATTTGACTTTTAACCAGAAGGTTGGCGGTTCAAACCCACCAGCCACTCCTCAGAAGGAAAGTTGGGCAATCTACTTCCGTAGTGATACTGCCTCAGAAACTCAAGGAGGGGTCGCTTTGAGTCAGGTCCGACTTGATGGCACATAACAACAACAACAGAGGAATGAGAAAAAGGGAAACCCTAAAAAAATACCTTCAAGGTTCAGAAAAGAAGTCACAATGTGTGGTTTACCCAATTTGAGATTATAATTCATATATGAATTTCAGCCCAGTCACCCATTACTTACTCATAAATTACCATCCTGTAGGAATGCAGAGTTCCAGTTGATCTTATTACCACCCTTTCTTTAGTAATCTTTGGATTCCTTGCTTGATCTCCTTGGTTCGTACTCCATAAACAATGGGGTTGAGTGC
>NW_006921601.1:1372301-1429277 GCF_000298275.1 Orycteropus afer afer | reverse complement strand
AGCCATGACCATGAATGTGCAGGATTCCATGGCCAGGAAGCAATTCATGATATACATCTGTAGGAAGCAGACAAAGGAGCTGATGGACCTGAGGTCAAACCAGAAGATGGCCAGGACCTTGGGGATGACAGTGAGACAGAGCACAATGTCCAGCAGTGAGAGGAAGCTAAGCAGGTAGTACATGGGCTCGTGCAGGGAGGCCTCCAGGTGGATGGTGATGAGGAGGGTGGCATTGGCCCCCATGGCCAGGAGGAAGAGGAGGCTGAGGGGCAGGGATAGCCAGAGCTGCCAGGTGGGGGACCTGACAAAACAATTCAGGAGAAAGTCTGAAACCTCAATGGAGGTTGTGCCATTTTGTTGAGGTGTCATATTATGTCAGGTATTTCTACAGCTTTCTTTTAGTGATCTGTAAAATTAGGATAAAAATTAGCTACTGACTCAATAAACATGAACAGAGAATAATTTTCTTTACTTGGGTGCAATTTGTGGATTCTAGTAGGTAATGCAGACTCAAGTGAATTTATGTGTTTATTCTTTTAGCTATGCTATGGGGATATTTCTATCACTTTAAATTGTAAAGAGGACTGAGGTCATATGACTTGTTTACACATGCTATTTGTTTAATATATTTTTTAATACAATTATTATGCCTTCATAGAGAGTAAAGAGGGAGAAAACTAATTAGCTGGAGAATGAACAGCAAGTGCAGAAGTTTCCTTCTGATTTTGCAAACATGGAACCATGACTCTGATATATTAGGAATACCTCTGGTGGTGTATTGCATAATGCATATGACTGCTAACCAGAAGGTTGGTGGTTCAAATCCACCAGCCACTCCATGAAGGAAGATGGGACAATCTACTTCCATGAAGATTTACTGTTTTGGAAACCTAGTGGGGATTGCTTTGAATCAGAATCTACTGGATGGCAGTGGTTTTGAGTTGAAAGTAGTTGGTTAGTCAATTGTAAAGTCAATTAAATAATCAATAGGTTAAAATAGAAAAGCAAATTAGTACAATATAGAAACTGAGTGCTCACTAGTATGAAGGTTAAATATTTCTTGATGAAAATTTGTTTTCAGTTATGTGTATGTAAAGTGTATACATATATTATGTGTTTATTGGGTGTGTAGAAATTGAATTTCTCATCATGTATTACATCAGAAAAATTTGAAAAGCATTCACTTCATTTATACGAAAGGTTAAATATAATTTCATGACCATTTTGTTTGTTTTACGTATATATGCACACTCAAAAATTAACAATATGTACTAAGAAAAGACTTTAAAATGGGATCATTGTAGTGCTTTGTAGTTATCCAGAGGATAGTTGAATGTTATATAAATCAATTTGAAGAACAAAAACAAAGGAGATTTTTGTAACAAGAAAGTCTCCAAATTTGTACTTCTAAATTTATTATTTTCTTTTTAATAACCACATAGACTGCTATATCTGCATTTTAACTGTTAAATTATACTCACATAAGTAGCAGAGACTCAAAGAAATGTCTTTAGTCCCTATGCTACTTTCTAGCTTTTCAGCTGTATTTATTTTGCTTTAATTGGAGATTTAAAATATTACACACAGAAAATAAAATTAATTCCCATTTTGTCTAAAAAGTCATTTTTATTTGTCAGGTATGGATCCTACCAAATAATTGGGCTTATTTTTTTCTTTTTTTTTTTTTTTTTTTTTTTCATCTCAATTTCTTAGATCATCACATTTATAGGATCCCTAACTTTTAGACTAAGAGCTCTGGTGGTGTAGTAGGGCATTTGACTGCTAACCAGAAGGCTGGTGTTTCAAACCCACCAGCCACTCCTTGAAAGGAAGATTGGGCAGTCTACTTCCATAGTGATACCTCCTCAGAAACCCAAGGAGGGGTCACTATGAGTTGGATCTGACTCAATGGCAGTGAGTTTGGTTTTTTTTTTTGGTTTTAACTTTTAGAAGTATTCTTCTTTAAAAGAAGAATGAACAAATCCACATAGCTATGAACAAGCAATCATTGACATAAACCAGAGGAAATGTTGATTCTTCTGACTGTAATAGTAGGGGGTGTTAAAACCTTCCTTTTAAGTCCTTCTATACTCTTTCCATTAGTTCTGGTGCTTAGCTTCTCCCTAGGACAAAGATGAGACATTTTGTTTCCGTAAAGATTACAGATTGGAAACCCTATAGAGCCATTCTACTCTGTCTTATATGGTTTTTGTGAGTTGCAATCAACTTGCAGGCAATGGCAACAGTAACCAGTATCTTCTTTCCATTTCTCTTTTTTTAAATTGACCACATAGACCACCAAATAATCCAAGTTCACACTTGCCACCCATCAGATACTAGTTCAATGTGACCATTGTTCTCTTATTATTTAACTTTCTTTTTGACCTTTTGATAGAGGTTAGGGTTACAAAAGTTATTAAGGAACTGTCCATATTATCAAAGCTGTACAACCAAAATCCCCCTAAGAGTGATAGATAGTAATAAGAACAAATGATCACCAGTAACGATAGGGTCATGCATAGAATATTATGAGAGTACAGGAAAGGGCTTGGGGCATGGGCTGGAGAAAAAAACAAAACAAAACAAAAAACCCCCAAACCAAACGCACTGCCATCGAGTTGATTCCAACTCCTAGTGACCCCTATTGGGTTTCTGAGGTGGTAAATCTTTACAGAAGTAGATTGCCCACTCTTGTGTCCGTGGAGTGGCTGGTGGGTTTGAACCACCATAAACAATGGTCATTATCAGTCAGATGCCTTAGGCACTGTACTACCAAAGCTCCTTGACTGGAGAAAAAAGAATTGGTAAAGAAGATGATGTGGTAACCTCATTCACATTAAGGGTACAGGATTCAAACTTTCCACTTCCACTGAATTTTTAAAGATAATAGTCCAGAGAAGGCCACCACTTGGCAAAAGATATAGGTGATGTCTTCCTGGAATCCTTCAAATCATGCATACCAATGTATCCAATCTGTCTACATAATCAGAGGTTTCTTCTAAGGTGTTGTTTTATGGGTTTAGAAACTCTTTTTCATTGGGTGTTTCAGAAGTGCCCTGTTTCTTACTCTAGGCTAACAATAACACATAAATTAGATATTAGTTATTTTGGGAGCTTTTGCTAATTACTAGGAATTTTCCAGGGGTTTATCCCACTTATTCAGCATTCTGTGAGATATTTTTATTATCACCACTTTACAAATGAGGAACTGCGATCTCAAAACCTAGTTCTTAACCAACCTTACTTTGCAAAGCTAATCCTAATTCTGCTTAATACAGAGAGTTAAATTGGATTCATTTGTAGGACTCCTCTGAACTGAAGAATTTTATATAATAATCTACTTGCTTCCTGAACCCTATGAAAAAAGACAACAAACTTTACCCATTTGTGGAAGTTAAATTTGTATGTCAATTTGGCCGGGCCTGGTTGAGTGGCTGGGCAGCTGGTGGTAGTTGTTCCCCATGATGAGACTGGCAATCAACTTGATGGTGGGCTCTACCACAAGCAGCTGAGTAGCTGCCTTTGGGATGTGGTCTGCTTCCTGTATATAAGGAAAAGCCTTGGGGATAGTCTCTAGCTTATGGTATGCTTAGACCCTGCATGTAGCTGTGTCATTGTTCAGCAGCCTGCCATGCTTTGCTGACCTTCAGACTTAAAATGGACTTGTATTAATGGCCTGCCATGTGGTTTGGTAACATCGGGACTATGCCATTTTATTTGTTGACCTTGGGCTTGTTAGCCTCAGCAGCCAGTAGCTGCCTGAGTGAAGAGATGCCTCTAGCTTCAGTGGGCCTGGAGCAAGAGGCAGAGTTGAAGCCCAAGGTCGAGGGGCTTTCACATAGCCCCTAGAGCCTGGCACTTTGAATATGGACTTAAAGCCTCCAAAGTGTAAGAGAATAAACTCTTGTTTGTTTAGGCCATTCCATTTGTGGTATATTCTTGTCAGAGCAATAGTAGGTAATCAGAACACCATGATATAATTAATTTTTGAGAATGGAATCTGCAGAAATATGTTTGGGGTAAGGGTGAATCAAGGTCTGACTATCTTTACACATACTTTCTTGTAGTGGTTCAAACAGTATTCTTGTTTCCAGCTATGCTTTTTCTGTTCTCCAAATGTAGTTCAATCCTGCTCAGGTGGCTCCTCTCAGACTCAATCTTCCAGATCAGAGAGCTTCAGTTAGTACATTCATGTGGAGGGAGATGGGTATTCTCTACCAGGGTACTTCCTTCATGCCTCCTCATCTTCCTTCTTAAAGCAAAGCTGGTGTCTTCCAGAGTTGGTCCTTCCAACCTGATTTATGAACCCCAAACCCACTGTCATCGAGTCAATTCTGAATCATAGAGACCCTATAGGATAGAGTGAAATTGCCCCACAGAGTTTCGAAAGCTGAAAATCTTTATGGAAGCAGACTGTCTCATCTTTCTCCCATGAAGTGGCTGGTGGGTTCAAACCACAACCTTTTGATTACATGATTTATAGAAGACATTTCTCTTGTTGATAGTATAGTGACTTAGTAGTGACTTTGACATATTTGTAATGAATTTTAAAAATATTATATCATTTATGACTCTTAGTTCCACATAGCTATGAACGCCAAACAAACTCACTGCCACTGAGTCAATTCTGACTCATTGTGATCCTCATAGGATTTCCAAGGCTATAAATCTTTATGGAAGTAGATTGCCTCATCTTTTTCCCACAGAACAGTATGTGGGTTAGAACTGCTAGCCTTTTGGTTAGCAGCCAAATATCTTACATACTATGACATAGGATAAATTGACTATTATAACAATTAATTTTTATCAGGAAAATTGAGATCCTTGGTGTTATGTATCTTTTCCACAGTTCAATTGGTAGGGTTCAAATGTGTAAGAAATAAAAATGGAAGGAATAATTTTTTTTTTCCAGGTCCAAGGCCAGTGAAAGTATACATATACTTGCATCCTGTGTAAACTAGAAATGCTAATCTTATTTGGAAATTTATTTTACAAGCTTTTAGGTCTTTATTCTGTACCACATCCCTCCATAATCCTAAGGAAAGTTTTCTAGCCTCTGGAATCTCCCTTTTCCTTTCACATGGAACTTCTATATCTGTGTTCATAGGGTCTGTGGTAGATAAGTTGTATGTTGACTTGGCTGGGCCTGGATTTGAGTGGCTGGGCAGCTGGATGTAGTTATTCCCCATGATAAGACTGGTAATCAACTCCATGGTCGATACTACTGGAGCAACTGAGTAGCTGCCTTAAGGATGTGGTCTGCTTCTAGTATGTAAGAAGACAGCTTTGAGAAAGGTTTCTGAGTTTTTGGCATGTTTGGACACTGCATTTGGCCAAGTCTTTATCTCAGTGGCCTGTCATATTGTCTGCTGATCTTGGGACTGTTCATGAACTTGAATTAATGGTCTGCTGTATTGCTCAATAGTTTTGGGACTGTGCCATTTCATTTGTCAACCTCAGTGTTGTCAGTCTCAGCAGCAAGCAGCTGCCTAAGCTAAGAAATGCCTCCAGCTTCAGTGAGCTGGGAATAAGAGGCAGAGCTGAAGCTCAAGGCTAGACTTTCACTTAGCCCCTAGAGCTGGCACTTTGAACTTGGACATCTAGCCTCCTAAAGTGTAAGAGAATACATCCCTGTTTGTTGAAACCACCCATTTGTGGTATGTCTCTTAGAGTGCACTAGATGACCAAAATAAGATCCCATTCCCTCCTTAGTCAACTTTTGTATTTTGTTTGTTTTTGTTTTCCTGGGTTTGCCCTCTAAGGGACAATCTCCTAGAGGCTCAATAAAGTTGTAAAAATGACTTCCATAGTTACACCCTTTGACTTCTTTTTCTACTTCATAATTCAGTATTCCCCCACTCCAACCCCTTCCCCGCCCCATTGCCCCTTCCAAATCTCAATTTCTCTTGTTTAGTGGTTCTGTGCTTTGTCTTGATGGACTGGCCCGCTGCAAGTATGAAATTCTGGAACTGGAGAATGCCCTTAAAATATTAACCCTAGAAAATAATTTCCAGTCTTGAGTTGGTGGACTCTTGATGTCCAGGTACTATGCTCACTTACCTGTCTTTCCCTTGTTCTTCTCTTCGAATCGATTCACATGAAGTCTGGGGTAAGAACCGATGTAGCACCAAGCCCAGGACTGTCACAACTGGCTCAGCCCCTATTAGCTTTGGTTGTATCTACAACATGTACAAACTTCAGGTGTCACATTTCAAACACTCTCTTGAAACACAACTCTTATCTTTGGGTTTTATCATTTATCTTTATTTCTCCCATTCTCTGATCCTACTCTGTAAAATTTTGCATTTAGTTCTTATAAATATGACCCTGAGATCTCACAATCTCCAGAAAAATGTTTCTTCTACAGGAGCTTCAAAGTACTCTCGAGAATAATTAAGAGTTCCCTACTTGGAGGCAGTGATGATCCTGAAGTTATCATTGGAGAGTACAGTCATGTGGAAGAACAGACAATTCAGACATAAGTATCCATGGGGAAGCCTAGGGAAAGCTGATTTTTTTTTTTTTTTTTTGTCTCTTACAAAGTGTTGGCATAATTATTCCAAGCACTAGGAGATTTGAGTAGGAGATAGAGGATTATTTCATCTCTTTTCCCCACTTACTTACTCTTTTCTCTTTAATGTTCCTACATATCCTTCAATCCATCATTCATTCAAAAAGAACTGAGTAAAACAACAGCTGGGAATGCATTTATTTTCCTCTCCATTTTCAGTCTTGGTTTACAATCTGAGATTGCTAAAGATAGCACTCGAGCTGAGGACCTAGAACTGATGATTTCTGGTTCTAGCTAAGGACAGGCTGAGGAAGCCAGGGAAGTAGAACGTCAGAGAACAAAGCAGAGACCCTGCAAACCAAGCCTTTTGACAAATTGCAGGATGGGCGTAGTATGCCACTAAACAAGCACTGTTTTAAGAGGTGAAAAGATCATTTTTTAAAAAAGAAAGCCTTGTTAAACACCCCACAGAATTTAGACAAGCTTGTAAAATAGCTCTCCCAAGTATACTTTGAGACATTTTGGAGTATGTCCAGGGACAGGTGGTTCATCGCTTCTGTGGGTGCAATTTGTTGTTTTGGACAGTACTCATATTTAGAAATTCTTTAGATTTAGCTGAAATCTGCTGAGCTACCTCCTGATCCCCACTGCCCCCTTTGTCTCTAGCTTATGAAGTTACATAGATTGGATTTAATTCCTACCTCGTCATTCAAACATTTTCTCAGCTAGTTCCCAGCTGATGCATTTTCCAGCTCTCTTGCCATGCCAGTTAATCTTCCACGGACAAACTGTAGCTTCTCTGCATCCCAGACAATATTAAGCAGATGGAAGATGTCAAAAGAGAAAAAAAATCCCAGAGCACAGGCTCTCATGTTTGCCTCCTGGCATGAGATAGGATGCAGTCTCTACTATCCCACCTAGTTCAGCACCACTGACTCAGGAATGGAAAAGAACACAGACCTGAAGAGATAGAGCCCTCCTGTCTTCTGGATAAGTATGGTATAATGACCTCCCTCAGATACCGTCTATAAGGCCCCCTTTCCAGACTCACAGAGGATGTGAAGCATGGGGTCTGGTTCCACTGTGTTTGGAGCTCTGATTAGTTTCTGAAACTTCTGGGGCAGATGTAACCCTGGAGCCTCAGGGACCCTGCCCTTTGAGAACTTCTTTAGTCCATTGGGCCCAAAAGCATTCCTGGGACAGTCAGGCAGGCAGATGGTAGAAGAGAATGATTTTCTTTCTCAGTAAAAGGAAAGGTCCCTATTAACCCAGCCTTAGGAGGCACTACATTGGCTTTGTGTTATGTAACCAATAAGTTGAGTCTCCTGAGTATAGTGATCTCATACACATATCCATACATGCTCACACTCACTTCCACATGTATACTCTGTACTTTCCAAAGGTGCAATAAACTCACTAAAATTTCTCATGGGTTTCTTGCACATGCTCATTGGATAGGTTCAACCCATGCTATTGAGTAAGCTGAGTTAACTTATCGTGACTCTTGTCATGGCATTATAATGATAAAAATGTAAGAGAAAATTGAGAAATTATTAGTAAGGAAATGCAATGTATTTTTCAGTGAGAAAGCTCCTAAAGTCATTTCTCATACTGTGAAATATTTTAAAATGGGGTTTATGTATAACTGGATTTTAGTTAGGGAACATGATTTACTCCTTTATTTTTTAAAATGTTCACTTTGAACGCTGTGAATTAGTCACAGTCCTCAAATCACCGTACACAAACATCATAAGTTTCTTCAAGGTCTTTCTTTTGCTTTCATTTCATTTATGTTTATTCTATACAAACTGATATCACTCTTCTTTCCTTTTCTTTCTGAATCTAATGTATTGAAAATATGTTTTTCTAATTAATCTTCAGCATGCTTATTTAGTTATATGTTCATCTATGAGAGGATGGTTTGGATACTTAATTTATATAAGGGTCGTTGTGTTAGAAATTCAGTGTTATTTTTATTTTCAATATACCTCTCCTTGGGTTGCCGAGGCAGTATCACTATGGAAGTAGATTGCCCCATCTTCCTTCCGAGGAGTGGCTGGTGGATTTGAACCACGAGCCTTTTGGTTAGCAGCCAAGTGCCTTAGGCACTATGCTAGCAGAGCTCTTGTGAGAAATTCAATGTTATTTTTATTTTCAATCAACATGATATCTTAAAAAAATCTATATGTTGCTATGTGTAAATCACTTTTATTATTTTTAATTGTTGTTCAATGTTCCACTATGTGCAGCATTCCTTTTATTTAAGTGGACAACATCTAGGTGATCTGTAATTCATTGTTAAAAAAATATTGTCAAAATCCTTGTTAATGGATAAATAATACTGTCAATATCTCTGTTTATGGGAAGGTATATATGCAGGAATAGTTTTGCTGAGTCATGAGGTATAAACATTAATGTCACTAAGGACTATGAAATTTCTCTCTAAAATATTTATAAAATTCCACAGACAATTCACAATTCTTTGTTTTTAAAATCCTTTACACCATTTGATATTATCTTTATTTACTTTTTTTGTCATTTTTACAACCAGATGACATCTTATTTTCTAATAAAGGCTTTAAGAACGTTCCAAAAATTGTGATATGGTGTGTTTTCATTTTTATTTCTTTCAGCTAAAGACACTTTTTCTTTCTTTTTTGATCTCTTTGATCCATGTCTATTTAGAAGTATATTGTTTAATTTTCAAATATTAGGGATTTTTCCCAAAGATAATTTTGTTATTGATATCTAATTTAATTTCATTGTGGCCATGAAAGCATACTTTGCATCACTTAAATCCTTTTAAATTTATTAGGATATGTCTTATGTCCCAGAATTTGATCTTGCTTGGAAAATATTCTATGTGCACTAGAAAGTCTGTGTATTCTGCTATTTGCTTTGGAGTTTATTTTTTCTGATGTTAGCATAGACTTTCTAGTTTTGTTTTCATTAGTCTATATATGATTGATATATATTGTTGGGTGTTGCATTTTCATCAAGTCTGACAAGCTTTGCCTTTTAATTGAGATGTTTGGTCCATTTGCATTTAGTGTGGTTATTGATTTGTGACACAATACCTATCATCTAGATTTTTTTTTTTCAATTTGTTCAATCTATTATTTTTTCCTTTTATTCCTTCTTTTGGATTAATTGAGTATTTTCTATAATTCCATTTTATCTCCTTTGTTGACTTCTTGGTTATATGTATTTTGTTATTTTTGTGTTTGCTTTAGAGTTTATATGGAGCTCTGGTGGCACTGTGGTTAAAGCCTTGGGCCATTAAATGAAAGGTTGGCAGTTTGACCCCACCAGGTGCTCTGCAAGAGAAAGATGAGTCAGTCTGCTTCAGTAAAGAGCTACAGCCTTGGAAACCGTATGTGGGTCACTGAGTCAGAACTGACTTGATGGCAGTAGGTTTTTAGAGTTTATAGTACAAAATTTTAGCTAATCACAGTTCATCTTCAAGTAATAATATATCAGTTCATATATAGTATAAACCAAAAAACCAACCCACTGCTTTTGAGTAGATTCTGACTCATAGGAACCTCCATAGGGTTCCCAAGGCTGTATATCTTTACGGAAGTAGATTGCCCCATCTTCCTCCTGCTGATCATCTGGGGGATTTGAATCACTGACCTCTAGTTAGCAGCCAAATGCCTTACCCACATTGCCAGCATAGTGTAAGAACCTTAAAATATAGCTCTACTTCCCTTTTACTGGTTTTATACTGTTGTTGTCATGTATTTTATACTTGCATATGGTATAAACTCCTTACTACATTGTTATTCTTTTTGTTTAAATAGGCAATTACCTTATTTATTTAAATTGTGATTTGGGTGAGAGTTTACAGAGCAAATTCATTTTCCATACAGCAGCTCACATACACTTTGTCTCATGACATTGACTGCAATTTCCTACAATGCAAAAGCTCCCCTCCCACCTCCTCCCCATAGTTACCTCTTCCCTGTGTCCTTCCCTCCCATGCACTCCTGCCCCCTGAGTTATGTCCCTGTGCTTACATAGCCCTCTGTTCTCTCATGATTGATCTCTCCAAGGAGTGTATCTGACTAATGTAAATGTTCAGCTCCTATGCTTGTCTTTGTTTGGTGGGAAGCCACAGGAGCGGTTTCAATTGCAGACCTGAAGGGCAGCTAGGGGCCGTGGTCTCTGTGGTTCTACCAGGCTCTATCAGATCAACAAACCTGGTCCCCCTCCCCTTTTTTTAAATGATTTTGAGTTTTGCTCCACATTGTTCTATTCTTTCCAGGGTCTCCTACATAGATCACCCTCCTAGTGGTTGACAGTGGTAGCCAGGCACCATCTAGTTCTTCTGGTCTCATAGTCATATAGGTTGAGGATCACATGGTGTACCAGTCACTTAGACTAATTGTTTCCATGCATCTTTGGTTTTCTTCATTCTTCTTTGCTCTGGAGAGGAGGAGAGACCCATTGTTGCATCTAGATGGCTGCTTGCAAGCTCTTAAAAGCAATGACCTTTTAAACACATTTAAACAATAATAATAATAAACTTACATATCTGCCTATGTAGTAACCAATTCTGATGCTCTTCCATCCTATGTGTAGATACATATACCCATCTGGTATCGTTTTCCTTCTGCTTAAAGAAATTTTGACATTACTTGTAGTTTGAGCCTGCTGGTGATAAAGTATTTAGTTTTTATGTCAAAAACTATTTGTGTTTTGTTGAAAGTTATTTTTGTTTCATAGAATCCTAGTTCTTTTTTTCCTATATAATCCTTTAAAATTGTTGTTTCACTTTATTCTTACTTGCATTGTTCTAAAAAGAAATCCTCTTTCATCTTTAACTTTGCTTGTATGTATTGTATCTTCTTTCTCTCCAATTTTGAAGATTTTTTGTTTGTTTGTTTATCACTAGTTCTGAGGAATTTGATTTTGATTTGCTTTGGTGGTTCAAACCTACCAACCACTCCTCAAAAGGAAGGTTGGGGAATCTACTACTGTAGTGATTCTCCTTGGAAACCCTAGGAGGGATCACTATGAGTCAGATCCAGCTTGACGGCAGTGAGTTTTGGTGTAGTTTTCTTTACGTTTCTTATTTTTGAGTTTCTTAGAACTGTGGGTTTATAGTTTTCATCAAATTATCTGTTCAAAAATATTTTCTGTCCTCTCTTCTATGTCTCTCCTTCTACCACTGTATTTACACAAATATTAAGCCCTTTCAGTTGTCACTGCTGATGTATTATTTAAAAATATTTTTTCTCTCTATGTTTTGCTTTACTATGTCTTCAGGTTCATTTAATGTTTCTTTCTGCAATCTACTTCACCCTTAATTCTCTCCAGCATATTTTTACTATCAGACATTGTAGTTTGGATTGAAGTTCAACTTTGATCTTCTAAGTACCTTCTATATCTCTACATACCTATTTTAGATAGATGGGATACAGTTACTGTAAGTATTTTAATGACCTTTTCTTTCTTCTATTATCTTTTTGTTTTCTAATTCTAACATCCTTGTTTTGAAGGAACCTCTGGGATTGTGTTCACGGGGACCCAGTTCCCTTGAAAGAATGTATGTGGAGTTGTCTGGGTTTGGAGTAAGGGTGACATCCAATGAACTCACAGCCTCTCACTGAACCTGAACAATAGGGTTCTCACTTCTAATTCCAGGTGCTCCTCCCAGAAAACCCACCACATCATCATTGCACTCTGGTTACTCTCACCTTTCTTATTTTAGACTTGAACAAATTAAGCAACACACTGCTATTTTCAGTTTTCTGTATACACTTGAAATTTTTGAAGGCAGAACTTAAGAAATGTGTTGTTTTTGTTGTTGTTAAGTGCTATTGAGCCAACTCTGACTCAGTTACCCTGTGTACAACAGAATGAAACACTGCCTGGTCATGCACCATCCTCACTTCTTGCTATACTTCAGCTCATTGTTGCAGCTACTGTGTCAATCCATCTCATTGAGGCTCTTCCCCTTTTCCACTGACTCTCTACTTTACCAAGCATGGTAAATATCTTGGTATTGGGTAGATATCTTCTCCAGGGAATGGTTTCTTCTGACTACATGACGAAAGTTGGTGAGACAAAGTCTGGCCATTCTCACTTCTGAGGAGCATTCTGGCTGCATTTCTTCCAGGACAGATTTGTTTGTTCTTCTGACAGTCCATGGTATCTTCAGTATTTATTGCCAACATCATGATTCAAAGACATCAAATCTTCTTCAGTCTTAATTAATCATTGTCCAGCTTTCACATGCATATGAGGCAATTGAAAATACTATAGCTTGGATTAGGCACACCTTAGTGTTCAAATTGACATTTTTGCTCCTTAACACTTTAAAGAGGTCTTTTGCAGCAGATTTTCCCAGTGCAATATGATGTCTGATTTCTTGACTGCTACTTCTTCCAGGGGTGTTGATTGTAGATCTAAGTAAAATGAAATCCCTGACAACTTCAATCTTTTCTCCATTTATTATGATGTTGCTTACTGGTCCAGCTGTGAGGATTTTTGTTTTCTTTAGGTTAAGGTGTAATCCACACTGAAAACTGTAATCTTTGATCTTCATCAGCTTCTTCAGCTTCAACTTGAACTTGCATATGAGCAATTGATGATCTGTTAGACAGTTCTGACCTTGTTTTGAATGATGATATTGAGCTTCTCCATCACCCTTTCCACAGATGTGGTCTATATGATTCCTGTATATTCCATATGGTTAGGTCTCCATGTATAGCTGCCATTTATGTTCTTGAAGAAAGGTATTTGCAATGAAGAAGTTATTGGTCTTACAAAATTCTATCATGCAATCTCTGGTGTCATTTCTATCACCATGGCCATATTTTCATTTTTATTATTTATTTATTTATTTTACCCAACAGGAGATTTTATTAAAGAGGCAAAAGGGCACCTGCACCAAGGAAGGACAGAAGAAGAAGAAGAAGAAGAAGAAGAAGAAGAAGAAGAGAGAGAGGAAGAAGAGAGAGGAAGAAGAGTGAGGAAGAAGAGAGAGGAAGAAGAGAGCGAGCAGGGGAGAGGGTCGTCTTATATAGACCTGGGGTTAGGAGGTCATATGTCAGACCTGGGGGAAGGGGTCTTAACCTATCAGAAGCTATGTTGCCTTCTAAAATTCATGCCTTGCAGGAAGCTCAGTTTTGACTTACTTTAACTGACTTATGACCTTGGGCGGGGCAGCAGGGAATGAAGAAGAACCTGGAAGAGTCATGCAAGATGGCTTGGCATATTTCTAACATTTCCCCCTCTTTGGTTTTTTTAAAAGGAAAAAAAAAGGCCTGCTTTTGTGGGAAAAGGGGCAAAGGTCAATCTTCTGGAGCTGCTTCCTGCTGGCGAGGGGTGCAGCGTCTTTGGAAGCGGGGTCTTACATCTATCCACGGATGAGTTTGTCTCTTGTATTGCCAAAACCAGTTTTCTTTTGCTTCAGCTTCAGAGATGCTGTGTTGTTTTGCCTGGTTGGTGATTTGTAGTATGTAGAGGTCCTTGAAGAAGTGGCTTCTAAGGGTGTCAACTCCCAGGGGTCGGCGGGACATATTTGGCATCTGGTGTTCTGGGACCTGTAAGACAGGCTGGGTTGCAACGATTAGGGGAGGGAAACAAGAAGAGGGAAACAGTGGAGCCTCAGTGGCCAAGGTATCTTATTAGTTGGGTGGTCTCCACAAGCGCAAGGGAATCTCTTCCAGGTCTTTGGCTTGAAGGATCATTAGGTTTGCTGTCTGTCATGAAATTTGGGTAGATATCTGGCGGACCTGTGATTGAATGAAACAGAGAACACAGGGGCGATGATAGCAATCAGCATGATGGAGATTAGCGGGTCCAAGAATGGTAGGAGCCAGGGTAGGGAGTCCAAAAAGAGGGAAGAAAAAGGTGGACTACTGTGCGAAACAGAGAACACAGGGGCGATGATAGCAATCAGCATGATGGAGATTAGCGGGTCCAAGAATGGTAGGAGCCAGGGTAGGGAGTCCAAAAAGAGGGAAGAAAAAGGTGGACTACTGTGTGTGGATAGACGTTGATCTATATTAGTTGCCTTCTCGATGAGTCTTTTGGCTGCATCTTGTACTATACCTCACTGATTTATGTAGAAACAACATTCTTCTCCCAGAAATAGGCAAAGACCTCCCTTTTCTGCTGTTAGTAAGTCTAATCCTCTCCTGTTCTGAAGAGTGACCGCCACAAGGGAGTTGAATAATCTCTCGCAGTTTATCGAAGTTAACAGCTTTATGTGAAATAGCCTGTAGGCCCGCTAGGAGGCACTAGAGCATTTTGTCCCTGCGAGTGTGGCCATTCTGCCCAGATTGGGTGTCTAGTTGGTATTCCCATCCAGGGTCCTGCTCACGAACAGCTTCTGGACCTACTGGCATGGTAGAGTCAGTTACAGGAGTTAGATTGGTATGTTCCCGAGCAGCCCCAAGAACATGTTCCCTTTTGTCAGAATTTAAAGTTGAAGAAAGAATGACATAAATGTCATGCCAAGTTAAGTCATAGGCTTGAGAGAGGTAATGAAATTCCTTAATGTAGGTGGTGGGATTGTGAGAAAGGAAACCCAGACGTTTTCAATCTGAGATAAGTTGGTGAGGGAGAAAGGAATATGGACACAGATAACACCTTCAAAGTCAGCCATTTCACATAAGGGACAGAGAAGGGGTTGTTGAGAATGGGTGTGGCTGCTCACTGGGAAGAGTAAAAAAGGACTCTGGGGAAGTGATGTCTGGAGATGTTAGTGAAGAGGAAGGTGGGGGTGGCAGAGAGGGTGCAGTGGGGTTAACAGGAGGTGGAGACGAAAGTGCCTGTCCTGAATAAGGGGGTGGTGTATAAAGTGGGGATGAAAGAGATTCAGGTGGTCAGAAAAAGAGGAAGTTTGATGCTCTGGTGGATGGGTCTCATCATGGCCATATTTTCCAACTACTGTTATTCTTCTTTGTTTCCAACTTTCTTGTTTTAATCACCAGTAATTATCAATACATTTTGATTGCATGTTTGGTCAATTTCAGACTGTAGAAGTTGGTAAATATCTTCATTTTTATCCTCTTTGGCTTTAGGGTTGGCGCATAAATTTGAATAATATTAGTATTAACTGATCTTTGTTGTAAGCGTATAGATATTATCCTATCACTGACAACATTGTAATCCAGGATAGATCTTGAAACATTCTTTGTGATGATGAATGCAACACCATTCTTCTTCAAATTGCCATTCCCAGCCTACTAGATCATATGATTGATTCAAAATGGCCAATGTTAGTCCATTTCAGCTCTCTAATGCCTAGAATATTGATCTTTATGCATTCCATTTCATTTTTGACAACTTCCAGTTTCCCTAGATTCATACTTTGTACATTCCATGTTCTGATTATTAATGATGATTTTAGCTTTTTCTTTCCACTTTTAGTTATGCCCATCAACAAATGTAGGCCCCAAAAGTTTACTCCATCTACGTCATTAAAGTTGACTCTACTTTGAGGAGGCAACACTTCCCCTGTCATATTTTGAGTGCCTTCCAACCTAAAAGGCTCATCTTCCCACACTCTTTTGGTTACCTAGTGCTGCTCTGACAGGAATATACCAGAAATGGAATTTTAACAAACAGGAATTTATTCTCTTACAATTTTGAAGGTTAGAAGTCTGAATTCCAGGTGCCAGGCTCTAGGGGATAGGTGAAAACCCCTTGACCTTGAGCTTCAGCTCTGCCTCTTGTTTCTGTCTGGCCCACTGAGGCTAGAGGTAACTCTTCACTCAGGCAGCTGAGACTGACAAACCCAAGGTCAGCAAGTGAAAAGGCACGGTCCTGATATTACCAAACCACACAACAGGCCACTAATTCAAGTCCAATAAAAATCCCAAGATCAGCAGGGCAACATGGTAGGCTGCTGAACAATGACTCAGCTACATGCAGCCTTTGGGTGTGACATCAGCTAGATACCTCCCTCAAAGTTGCTTCTTATATATTGGAAGCAGCCCGCATCCCTAAAGCAGCTACTCAACTGCTCCAGTACATGCCACTATGGAGTTAATTGCCAGTCTCACCATAGGGAATAACTACATCCAGCTGCCAAGCCACTCAAAACCAGGCCCAGCCAAGTTGACATACACATTAACTACCACACACACTATATCAGACAATGTTTCAGGGCTATTCATAAAATTTTCCAGTAATATACACAACAGTGTTTCACTGCTGTTCATAAGGTTTCACTGGCCAATTTTTTGGAGAAGTGGATGGCCTCTTCCTTCTTCCCAGTCTGTGTTAGTCTGGAAGCTCTGCTGAGACCTGTCCACCATGAGTGGTCCCACTGGTATTTGAAATACAAGTTGGCATGCCCTCCAGCCTCACAGTGACACACAAGACACCACTGTCTGACAAACTAACAGACAAGTGGTGGAAGAAATGCACTAGGGGATAAAAATATTCACAAATTATTTGGTATTGATTTATTTTATAAAATTAAAATGCTGTGTGATAATTTATTGTATGCAATATTATTGTAGGCTGTTTACCTATCTGTCTGTCTATCTATCATCTATCAATTTATCTCAATGAAGTGGCTCATGCACTTGTAGAGGCGGGCAAGTCCCAAGCCTGTGGGTTAAATGTCAAATTGGTGGATTCTCCTGACTCATGAAGCAGGAGGTGCTGTTGAATCCAAGATTGGCAAGTAAAAGGGTAGGCTGTTGGTTGTCTGGCTGCAAAGGCAACAAATCCCAAGATCGGCAGGCAATATGGAAGGCCCCTGTTCAAATCTAAATGGTGAGCCAGATTTAGGATTCCAAGAAAAAAGCTAGAGTCCTTTCCCAGAGCTTTTCCATATATATTAGAAACAAGCCACACTCCAAAGGAAAATCTCTTTCAACTGATTGACTGCTCATAGCAGATCTCATCACAGAGATGATTACATTATATCAGATTTCATCATGGAGAATAACTATGTCATAAGTGCCAAACCATGAATAACTATGGCCCAGCCATGTTGACACATAACCTTAACTATCACAAACTTTATTACAATGTATGTAAAATTCATCATTTATTTCTAACTTTTAGTAATTGTTTTAAATTTTATTGGTAATTCCAATTATTATTGCTTTAGTAGGGAGAAGTTTTTCTAAGTTCAACAACAACAACAACAACAAAAACTACCTTAGGATTGTAATGATTCAACAAGAGTTCTCTAATTAGCATTATTGTTAATAGAATTTTTGTTATGTAAAACTCTGGATTACAACATAATGATTTTGCTAAACAAAAGTAAGAAAAAATTTTTTCAGAATAAATTTATGATAATAGATAAATATCAAATGTCTTTTTATATGTTATGTCCACTATGTCAATAGAACATACAAACATGTAATTTTACATTTAAAAGAAATGTTCCATTTTGTAACTCAAATTTAAGCCTTATCTTTTGCATATATTCTATCATTGGATTCATGTCAGTATGATACATGGCAATAAGGCATGTTGCCACTGAAATTGAAAAAAATCCTACTTTGACTACAGGAACAAATGAATGAAAAGTCTCCCTTTTACACATCTTTTGTATGTGTGTGTGTGTCTGTGTGTGTGGAGTGCTATGGAAAATGCTTAAGGAGCTTTAGTGGCACGGTGCCTAAGGCATTTGACTACTAACCAGAAGGTTGGTGGTTCAAATCCACCAGCCCCTCCGCAGAAGGAAGGTTGGGCAATCTACTTCCACAAAGATTTACCACCTTGGAAACCCAATGGGGGTCTCTGTGAGTTGGACTCCACTTTATGGCAGTGAGTGGTTTTTTTTTTTTTTTATGGAAGATTCTTGGTCACCTTAGAGAACCATGGTGAACATTTAAAGATATTGTAGAAATTGTAGTGATGATGACCTAATGAGTTCAAGAGAATATGTGCTAAAATAAAGTGAATAGTAAATTGAACATGACCAGAAAATGAATTATTGTTCACAGTTTCCTGTGTACTCTGGTCAAGACTTGCATTTGTGGTGAATATTAATGAAAATAGTAGCAACTTCTGAGAAACTCATTAGAAGCCAGTATTTGTGGACAGCATGATGGATGATACAATATTATGAGTAGTGTAATTGGCATTAAATAAATGTTATTAGGGAACTGTAGAGAAAAAATGATATGTATAGTTAATGAAACATGTTCCAATGTATCATCGTATTGTGAATAATAACAGCATTTGTACAGTTTTCTTGTGGTGGAGGATATGGAATTAGATAGGAATGGCAAGTTTGATAATAAAGAACATGAAGAAATGCTACCTGGACTGAACAGGAAGAGATGAAGTCTTAACAATGCAAACAATCTGACTGGACAATAAACATGTAATAACTTTTCCTATACCCATCAGTTTAAGTTTTCATTCATAAATCACTTTGTTTCACATGGGTCAAAGCATTTTGGAATGTATTTGAAATATCAAATTGCTTACACAGACAGGAACCCTACACAATCCGTGGATGGTCTGGAAAGCAGTGGACCATACCTTTCTAATTGTCAGTTTTGGGGTGCTTTCTTCTGTGACTCTCTAGTTTTGCTTCTACTCCCTTTATCTTCATGCTAGTCTTCTTACCCTGAATGTAAGGATGATATGGAGGTTTTTTTAGGACTTTTTGGTGGGTTTTCTTTTCTTTTTACTGTATACTCTCATTGCTTTGATTATAATTTAGAATTACTTCCTAAGATTATATCCTATCTGAGAGTGAAACCTATAAATCCAAGTGCATACTGTGCATTTCACTTTTACGTTTCATGGATATTCAAATTAAAAATGTCTAAAAGGATTCTTGTTATTCTACTCTTGCCTGTTCCATACAGACCAGAAACTTGGAATCATGCTTGAAATATGCTCTCTCCCTCACTCCTGACACCTAAGTAAACACTGAGGACTTGCACTATGTGGTCCTAGTAACTAGAATACATTAATTTACTTATTCAACATCCATTCAATTATTTATTTAACAAATGTTTAAAGGTCTTTATCATGTACCAGGACCTCTGGTGGTGCAGTGGTTAAAATGCTTGGCTGCTAACCAAAAAGGTGGTGGTTTGAACTCCCCAACTACTCTGTGGGAGAAAGATGTGGCAGTCTGCTTTTGTAAAAATTTATGGCTTTGGAAATGATGGGGCAGTTCTACTCTGTCCTATAGGTCAGTACGAGTTGAAATGGACTCAGCATCAAAGAGTACCATATGCCAAGAACTGTTGTGTGTAGTGGATATAGAACAGTGAACATAAAAGACAAAAATTCCTGCTCTCATACTGTCTGAATTTTAGTGAAGGTAGGCTGACTAAACACTTAAATTAGTAAAATTTATAGTATTTTTTAAAACAAAACAAATGAGTTGCTGTCAAGTTTATTTTGACTAATGGCAACCCTGTGTGTTAGTGATAGATGTTATGCTAAACAGTCTAACACTAGGAAATCATTTGTGTTTTAAGTGAATATTGTTGAGTGATGTTTCTAATATACCACAACCAAACCCACTGCCATTGAGTTGATTCTGACTCATAGTGACCCCCATTGGGTTTCCAAGGTGGTAAATCTTTATGGGAGTGTATTGCCTCGTCTTCCTTCAGCGCTTCAGCAGAACAGCTGGTGGGTTTGCATGGCCAACCTTCTGGTTAGCAGTCAAATACCTTAGGCACTGCTCCACCAGAATTCCTTATTTTTAATATAGTAGTCAGGAAAACCAGTGGATCTGAAGAATCTGAAGAATCTGAAGAAGACAGTTGTCTGGGGGAAAGGCTATTTTAGGCAGAGGGAACAAAAAGTAAAGGATCCCAGAGGCAGGAATGTAGTTGATGTGTTTGAGAAATTGCTAGGCAGTTTGGATAGAGTGGACTGAAAGTGGAGATCCAGCAGGTAGTTAAAGAACATACTGTGTAGGGTCATACAGGCCATTGAAAAGATTTAGCCTTTTATGAGTGAGATGTGAAGCTATAAAGAGCTTTGTGCATGCCAGTGAAATGACTGGCCTGATATATCTTCACTCTCTAGGGAAACAAGCAAGGAGGCCCCTCCTCCACTTACCCAGAAGGCCATTACAGTAATCCCAAGTAGAGATGAAGTAGCTTGGACTTGGGTATAGCAATGAAGGTAGGGAGAAATTCTCAGAATATTCTGAAGATAAAATTGACAGGATTTGCCTGTGGACGTGATTTTAGAGATAAAAGAAAGAGGGGATCAAGGATGCCTCTGATGTTTTTGGTTTGAAAATTTGGAAGTAATGAATTGATATTAACTGGGATAGGGAAACCACAGAGAATTACCCTCTCTTCCCTACATGAACCCAAACCTAGTATGCTTTTATCTTTGGCTCCTGATGATCCAGTTTTTGGTATATTCTTCCACTCTTCTGCCAATCTGTCATCCTACTGCCTGTGTGTAGCCTTCTGGATCTACCTAGAGGATTCAATTCATCTCTTCTGAGCTTATTCATATGTTCTAATCCCTTATTACACTGCAATATAATGCTTTTCTGTATTTCTGCTTTCTCCACTAGACTATGTTCTCCTTGAGTAGAGGGACAAAAATGTATTTATTTAGAATTCCATTTTTTCTAGCACCATGCTGGATATAAAATAACATCCAATAATATTTTTGAATGTATAAAAAATAAAGGAAAATGTTAAAGTATAATTGTTACAGTAATATTTTTAACAGTTACTTTTTATTCTAACATATATTCTTCCAAAGCCTATGCACTCTCTTTCCAATCAAAGTACTGACCTTTCCAATCAACAAAACATCTTTAAGCAAATATTGATTTTAAATCTCCCCTGGCCCAATTTGGGATTTTTTCAGGCGCAGACAATTAGATTTGATGCTTGATTTATCAAAATTCAGAGTCTCAGGCCTGGGATGCATGGTTAGAGAATATACAACTATATTCTTAGTCTCTGCCAGGAAACCATGGAATGACGAGAAGTAGGATGTGCCCCTGAATGAGAGGGAAACCAAATAGTTCATATCAGCCATGTCCAAAGAGGAGATTAAGACTGTATTTCTCTCCCTAAATCACTGCCTCCAACTATAATTTTGATATTCCCAACCCAGAAGAGAAAAGGAAGAGCATAATTACTTTCTGTTGTCACCCAGCTCTCCTCAGTAATTTGCAAATCCCTTGTTTAATCTCCTGAGTTCTTACACCATAGACAATGGGATTCAGAGCAGCTGGAATTACATGGTGCAGGACATTAAGTAAGATAGGAATATCAGGGGAAACCTTTTTCTTCGCCATATGGGTGAACACAAAAACCAGCAGGATAGTGCTGAAGAAAAGGATGAGAATAAAGTGGGAGCCACATGTACTCAGAGCTTTGGCAGCTGTCCCCTTTGCCTTGAGTCTAAGAACAGCTCGGAGGATAAAAGCATAGGAGAGAAAGATGAGGATGAGGTCAGAACCCAGAAGAGTCCAGGCCACAATTAACTGGTAGATTCGGTTAAGGGCAACATTGTCACAAGAGAGCTTGGACACAGACAGGTTGGCACAGATACAGTTCTCAATGATATTTTTGCCACAATAATGGAGTCGAGCAGAAAGGATGGGGATAGGTGCAGTGAGAAATGTATTCCGGGTCAAGATGAAGACAATAGCCTTTGCCACAAATTGGTCAGTGATAATGGATGGATAACGTAGAGGCTTGCAGATGGCCACATAGCGGTCATAGGCCATAGCCAGAAAGGTACTTGATTCCATGGGCAGGAAATTGTTCATAATGAACATCTGGAGGAAGCAAGCAGAGAAACTGATGGGCCTGAGGTCAAACCAGAAGATGGCCAGGACCTTTGGGATGACAGTGAGACAGAGCACAATGTCCAGCAGGGAGAGGAGGCTGAGCAGGTAGTACATAGGCTCGTGCAGGGAGGCCTCCAGGTAGATGGTGATGAGGAGGGTGGCATTCGCCCCCATGGCCAAGAAGAAGAGCAGGCTGAGGGGCAGGGACAACCATTGCTGCCAGTTGGGAGATTTAACAAAACAGTTCAGGAGGAAATCAGAGACTTCAATAGAGAGGGAGTTGTTGCTATAAGAGAGCATGGCAGGGACTCTAGTGAGGTAGGTGTCTTTGAGTAGCTGAAGAAGAGAGAAAGAGTAAATTCTATCAGAGACCCTTATGAGTTTGTACTTAGCCTGCAAAATCTATGAGAGTACAGACAAAATCCACCTTGTTCATCTCACATCCCTGTGCCTGGCACATTTTCTGTCCCATTAGAGGTAGTTAATAAATATTTGCTGACATTTTCCCTGCTGTGAATTTATCTTTTGAGTCTGTTTGCTTGATTGATTAGTGAATCAGAAATTATTTAAACATCAAATGTTATCTAAATGAAATATATAAAATCAAAGAGGCTAAGATTAAGAAAATATTTCAGTCTAAATTTTAAAATGTATACATGTGTTATCTAAAGGGTACATGACATCCATCATCAAGTTTTAAAGGTACTAAAAGATGAGACTATCCAGAACATGTTGGACTGGGTACACAGAAAAAAATCTCCTAATGAAAATGAATAAAAATCATATTTATGACTATATCTGTATTTACTTCTACAGTTACACACATATCTAAACTTCTATCAATAACTATATTTGAATATCTTTGATGCTTCATGAACAGGCAAAAAAAAAAAAAAAGGAAAGAATATCAGGCCAAGGAATGAGTGAAATCTAGAAAGTTAAATCAGACATTGATGTTGACTTCCAACTTGAGGGTATTTGTATCGTTACATGAACTTAAGCACCAGTTTTCTTTACTTCCTGTTGTTTAGGGACTGAAGGTAAAATCCAGGGCAGCTCATACAGGTGGGCAAATGCATCAGATGATTCTCCTGTATCGATAAGACTCCATAACAAACACCCCCAAGTGAAAATGTGCATTAGAAATAAATCCATTTCTCCACCTCCAGTTTCTGCATCTATACTTGGTATATCAGAGAAAACTCTCCTTGGTATAAGGGAGAAATCTTTGCTGAATTTCTGGAACCACAGACTGCTCCCCATGTGACTTTGTATGCTGAATTTACACCACTGTTTACCTCAAAAAGTAAATTAATGTTATCCTATACTGGAAGTGCCCTCAGAAAATAACAGAAGCATGCCAAATCCTTCTTAAGAATTAACTTTTATTCTCACAGAATTTCAATATATAACGTTCTGAAAAAAAATTGAGTTGCTTGCAGTAAAAATTAATTTATATATATATATATATATATATATATATATATATATAAAAGAGTAAAAGACCATAAAAGTAATAAAAAGCAGAATCCAATCTACAAGACTTGAAGTATGGAGTTATTTGATAAAGAATATTGAAGAAATTTTCTTACTGGGTTTTAGCAAAGTAAAAATATAAGCAAAGGATAAGTATATTTAAAAGAATTAGTTATGTCTCCCAGAAATGAAAAATATAATAATTAAAATTAAAACTTTAAGAGAGAGATTTACTGGTAAATTAGGCTCAGTTGAAGAGATTAGTTAACTAGAAGATTGAACTGGAGAAATTTTTTAGACTGAAGCTCCAATACGTAAACAGAAAACACAAAAATGTGGTTAAGAGCAAAGACATGGGATTTTGATTAGTCACTCTATCTTTTTGTCTTATTGATAAAGAAGATGAAGTATGAAGTCAATATTTTGCTTTAGGCTCTAAAAACTATAAAAAGTAATAAATCAGATTTGACAAAGAACTGGATATATTTTAAAAATACAGTATTAGCAATTATTACTCAATGAATGGATTTAATAGAGGATTACAAGAGACAACTAATCAGACATTTAAGGAAATAGATGGTGTCCAACCACTACGACTGATAGCTCTGTAAAGGATCATATTAGAAGGTAAGGGTGATGTTACACTGAGGGGATGAAATCAGTGATGAAACAAAATGTGAGTAAAGTGTTGAATGGAAAACTGATTTATTCTGCAAACTTTCATCCTAATCACAATAAAAGGTTAAAAAAGAAAAAAAAAACAAAACAAAAAACCAAGCTTGAGGGAGGTCAGAAGAATCTGTCCAGAATTAAGATAGAGAAAGAGAGAGAGAGAGAGAGAGAGAGAGAGAGAGAGAGAGAGAGAGAGATGGAAAACATACATCTAAATAAAATTCTGGAGTAAGCCAAAATCAAGCCACCCTCCTGCCATCAAGTTGATTTCTGACTCATAGCGATCCCTTTTGGGTTCCTGAGGCGGTTAATCTCTATGGAAGTAGACTGCCCAGTCTTCCTTCCACACAGTGGCTGGTAGGTTTGAAATACCAACCTTCTGGTTAGCAGTCAAATGTCTTAGGCACTATGCCACCAGAGCTCCCTGTGAAGAGGAGAAAGGATGATGCAGAGGCTTTTGAACTTTCCTGAAGAGATGAAATGCATCATTAACCAGATTCAGGAATTCTAATAAATCTCAACCAGGATAAGTGATAACAAAAGTACACCTAGAAATATGGTCAAACTTCAAGTACTGAAGACAAAGAAAAGATCTTAAAGATCAATATGACAGTACCCTCAATGTAACATCACTCCTCCCACTTCCCCCTGTATTTCTTGTTTGCAATCCTCCTTCTCTCCTAATCCTTTCCTCCCTTTTGAATTTTGTCTTTGAGCAAATGGTACCTTTTTGGTCTCAAAATGTTGATTGTTCTAAGGATTGTGTACCTTCCTAGAGTTATTGTTCACTTTGTAAACCTGTTTATTGTTTGACAATTGAGCTATGGGAGTGAGTTCAGTTCCAGGTCTGAAGAGTGACCAATGACCATAGTCTTGGGAGTTCAACAAGTCCCTAACCAACTAGTAAGCCTGGTCTTTTTTTTTTTTAATGATTTTTAGTTCTGTTCCATATTTTCTTCCCACTCTATCCAGACCTTTCAATGTGAACCCTTTCAGAGCAGTCGGTTGTGGTAACTGGGCACCATCTAGTTGTTCTGATCTTCCGGTCCTGGAGGCTGAAGTTTGTGTGGTCCATTAGACCCTTGGACTAATTGTTTCCATGTATCTTTGATGTTTTTCATTCTTTGCTCCGTACGGGGAGAGACCAACAAAATATGTGTGAATTATTGAATGGAAAACTGACTTACTCTGTAAACTTTCATCTAAATCACAATAAAAAGATTTTTTTTTTTTTTAAAGATCAATATGGTAAGAATAATCAGATGAAGCAGTGCAGTGCCAGGCCACTGGCAGTTAATTTCTGGTTTGAGCTAACACATTTGCCACAGCATTCCGGCCACTTTCTTGAAGAATACCCTTATTCTCCTTCTTTTAACCTCTTGTATTTATAACATCTTATCTTCTTTCTCACAATTATTAGATGTCTTTCTCCACGTTAATAAAATTTCTCTGCCAATGTGATATCTTTGGGCCCTTGTACAGTGGACCGTTCCCAGTGCTCTGCCTGCACTATTGTTCATCATTGTGTCTGGAGAACTAATACCTGTGTAGAAACCTCTACAATCTTTTTGCCTACTACGGTAGAGTTTATAGAAGTTGAATAGGAATTTGTGTTAATTATTGGGTCTAACATCCATCCTATTCAATAGGTCCTGGAGGCAAGAGAGGCGATAAGGAGAGATTTAATGATGAGGGGAGAAGATGGAGTCATTGAGTAGAAAATGGTGCTTATGCTTGCTTCTCTGGAGATTTCTGTTGGTTTGAAGGATGCTTGGCACAAGGGAATGAGTCTAGAACAGAGTGGAAAGAATAGAGAAAACAGAAGCAGAAGTGTGCAGGAAATAGAGGATGCAGAAAAGAAGAACGAAGAGAAAGCAGAAATTAAAGCAGAGCAGAATGATCTGAGAATAGGAAAATCAAAGGAAGTAAAGAAAAATAGGGGAGAAGAAAGAGCAGATGCTTTTAGAAAATGAGAAGGGAAGTAAAAGGCAGCTGGTGAAGGTTTATAAGCAGTGATGCTGAGGGAAGAGTGTTTGGGAACACTTTTCCTTTCCAGATCTACGCTTGCTCTCATGTGCCCATAGGGTTCAATGGAGGCTACTCTGGGTGTCTCCCACTTGATACTCTCCTTCTTATCCTTGAACCCTAATTTGGGGACAACACCACCAGAGTTCCTTGCAAGGAGCTCCCCAGAGAGCACAGAAGTCTGGGCTTAGCTTTGCTGTAGTTATCTCCATCTGACCCTATGCCATTCTGCTCAAGTGCAATCCCCAATTCTCCTTCTTCCCCGGCCCTCAAGCCTCAACACTACAGCTTCCCCATTGCAAGCTCAGCTCTAATCCAACCCTAATCCCTGCTCTGGCCAGATTCCCAGTATTATATAGGTGGCTTGGTGACTTTATTTTCCTAAGAGAAATACTTACAAGATGGAGACAGTGATCTCTGCCAGGGAGGAATGTTCTTTCCCCTATCTGGATCTTCCACAAGCTGGCTCTCAGAAAGGAGAGTTTGTGCTTAACTTCAACTTCCTCTGCTTCCCTAGAGAAAGGCTATTTTCTTGGCTGTGGGGAATCAGGGGTTCAACATTTTCCTATCCCGGAGGGGGTAATTTTCTTCTCAGCTCTTGGTATCCTGTGATCCTTGAACAGAGTCAATGCTGCCTCTGGAGGCAGAGTTAGCTCACACCAATTGAATATGTAGGATGTGACACTTAGGAAATAAAGTATGAATAATTACCTAAAAGTAAAACCATCAGGAGGGAAAGTTGAAGATAAAATGCTACTGGATATGAAATTTTGATATTTTGGAAATGTATAATCAAATGTATGTATCCATATAAGTACATAAAACCAATCATGCACACCTATACTGATAATTTGTACCAATTATAGCACATGCTGTAATTTTTAAATACAAATATCCAATAAAGTTTCTTATAGGGAGCTGCTTACTTCATAATATACTCCATGAATGTCTGGCAGGTCAAATAAATGGTTGATGTTGTAGTAATAATACTTTACTAACCATTGTTTAGCCTGTTGTTTTTTGTAAAGCAGAATTGTCTCAAACTCAAAACTTAGAAGTTGGAAAAGAGTCCATTTCCCAGCTCTGCCACTTTCTGTTTTTCTTTTGACTTTTGACAGTTTCTTAAATTACTTGAGTCTGCTTCCTTATTGGTAAAATTTCATTTAGTTGTTGGGAAGAATAAATGTGAGCATGTTAAGAAAGCACTTGGTGGTCCTTACATTGGTGTTATTACTCTTCTTGCTATAAAATTTGACCTAGCATTTTTTTGGGGGGTGAGGTGGGGTGGAAATACCATTAGTCGATAATACATGGTAAAATTCCTGCTTCTACTCACCTTGGAGCATGTTACATAGAATTGCCCTTGTTAGAAGCAGCTTGTTCTAAAATCAATGTTTATTATGTGATGCACCTCACAGTAATTACTGATTTTATGTTCTTTTTTTTTTTATTGTTTAACTTTCTTTGTTAATAGTATCTTAATAAGCATGGTTGTCTCTCAGACTGGCAATAACTTGGGTCTCTGATTGTGGTTAAGGTTCATCTATCACCAATTATTGCCTAACTCTTGGGCAGTACCCTCCTAGGTCCCCTCTTCTCCAAAGTAAATTTGTAAGTGACATGTAGCTAGCTTTATAGCTACCAAATTTGTTCACCTGAAACACCTTTCATATTGCAGTATTGATTCTTGTTGACCATTAGGAGATGGAGCATTTATCAGGTTAATAACCCTCTATCAAAGTTAGTCTTTGGCAAAAAATGAATACCTGGGCCCTTTGAATTTCTTTGTAATTTATCATTTCCTTTATTGTAATACAAATTCATTGTAAACTTTCCATGATCTAATAAAATTTTATCATTGGTATTTACTTATAAAACAGGGTTATATTGAATGTTTTCTTAGAGTTACTCACAGCATAGTAATTGCCTTATTGGCCTTATCTTTAAAGTGTTAAGAAGAAAAATGATCATTGCTATGACTAAGGTGTGCCTGACCCAAGCCAAGGGCTTTTTAATTGCCTCATATGCACATGAAAGCTAGGCAATGAAATAAGAAGATCTAAGAAATGACACATTTGAATTGTAATGTTGGTGAAGAATATTGAATTAACTGTGGTCTCCCGGAAGAGTGAACATATTAGTTAAGGAGGAAATACATAGAATGCTCTTTAGAAGCAGAGATGATGAAATGTCAGCTTGCTTATGTTATTGTTATTACATGCTGTCAAGTCTGATCTGACTCCTAGTGACCCCTCCTTGGGTTTCCGAGGCAGTATCACTACGGAAGGAGATTGCCTCATCTTCCTTCTGAGGGGTGGCTGTTAGGTTTGAGCTGCCAGCCTTCTGGTTAGCAGCCAAGTGCCTTAGCCACTATGCTACCGGAGCTCCTGCTTGCTTATGTAGGGCACATCATCAGGAAAGACCAATCACTACAAAAGGTTATTGTACTTAATAGAAGTCGGTGAAAATGAGAGAAATCCTCTATGAGATGAATTGATACAACAGCTATAACAATGCGCTAAAACATACCAACAATTGTGAGAATGGCACAGGACCAGGCAATATTCCATTTTGTTATACATAAGGTTATCATGAGTAGAAGGCTACATGACAGTAACAATAATGACAAAGAGACCAAAGTTTATTAGTGATTACCACGGGTGGTAAGAGAAAGGTGGAAAAGAATACACATTGCTTCTGGAAAACTGAGCTTCTGTTAAGGATGATAGAGATGTTGGCAAATGGATAAGGGTGACGGTTGAAAAACATGATAAACATAATTAATGTCATTGAATTATACATGTGAAGAATGTTAAATGTTTCTGTTACATAAATATTTGTCACAGCAACAACAAAAAGCTATTTAAATGGCCAGTCAGAAAAATGCAAAATAAAAATACAAAGAGATGTCATTGCATATTGTTTGTGTGTCAACTTGGCTGGGCCTGGTTGAGTGGCTGGCCAGCTGAATGTAGTTATTCCCCATGCTGATATTAGTAATTAACTCCATGGTGGAATCTATTGGAGCAGCTGAGTAGCTGCTTTGGATATGTGGTCTGCTTCCCATATGTAAGAAACAGCTTTGGGAATGTTCTCTAGCTTATGCCATGCTTGAACCCTGCGTGTAGTCATGTCATTGTTCAGCAGCCTGCCATGCTCTGCCAACCTTGGGACTTTCAGTGGACTTGAATTAATGGCCTGCCGTGTGGTTCGGTAACATTGGGACTGTACCATGTTATTTGTTGACCTTGGGCTTGTTAGTCTCAGCAGCCAGTAGCTGCTTGAGTGAAGAGATGCCTCTAGCTTCAGTGGGCCGGGAGCAAGAGGCAGAACTGAAGCCCAAGGTCGAGGGGTTTTCCCACAGCCCCTGTTGTTGTTGTTGTTTTGCTGTCAAATCGGCCCTGACTCATAGCAACCCCTCCTTGTGTTCCCAAGGCAGTATCACTACGGAAGTAGGATTGCCCAACCTTTCTTCCGAGGAGTGGCTGGTGGGTTTGAACCGCCAGCCTTCAGGTGAGCAGCCAGAGCTCCTTTCACAGCCCCTAGAGCCTGGCATTTTGAACTCAGACTTCTAGCCTCCTGAACTGTGAGAGAATAAACTCCTGTTTGTTCAAGCCATCCCATTTGTGGTATATTCTTGTCAGAGCAGCACCAGGTCACCAGAACACATACCTACAAGAATGACTAAAGTTAAAAAGGCTAAATGTTGGTGAAGATGTGGAAAATTGAAGCTCTTACTGCTGGCATGAATTTAAAATACTGCAACCATTTTTCAAATCAGTTAATCAGTTTCTTAGTTAAACATATATTTACCATATGATACAGGAATCCCTCTTCTAGCATTTACCCTAAAGAAATAAAACATATTCACACAAATTTTTGTACATATATGATTTTAATAACTTTATTAATAATAAGTAAAATCTGAAAGACTCAAAAATCCATGTAGAAGTAAGTAGATAAACACATTGTTGTCTATCCATACAATAGGGTACTATTTAGCAATAAAAAAGATTGAACTATTGGAATACACAACAACATAGATGAAACTCAACATTCAACTCAGAAAAGAAGCCAAACACAAAGAAATGCATATAGCATAGTTACATATGTACAAAATGCTAGAATAGGGAAAGCCAATGTAGAATGACCCAAAGCAGACCAATACTAGCCCAGGGCCAGGAGGTGGGGAAGAAGCTGTTTGCAAAAGGTCGTGAGGGAACTTTTTTCAAAGACAGAAATATTCTTTCTCTTGATTTTTGTGCTTGTAAAAATGGTGTTCACTTTTGTAAAAACGAATACAGGGTGTATTTTATTATATATAAATTACACCTTAATAAAATTGATAAGAAAAATATCCAGATTCCAAAACTGATTAAGAAATAAGAATGCCAATTTATATTTAAACATATTAAAATGTGTTTAAAAACATTAATGTCAAAATTTAATGTTTTTAACATTAAAATCTTGTCATATACTATTACCATAATTTAAAAATGGGCACTTTTAAAAAATGTTTATTGTGATTTGGGTGAAAGTTTACAGAGCAAATTCATTTTCCATACAGCAGTTCATATGCATTTTGTTTCATGACATTGAATACAATTTCCACAATGTAACAGCTCTCTTCCCACTTTCTCCCTGTAGTTACCTCTTCCCTGTATCCTTCTTTCCTATGCATTCCTGCCCTCTCAGCTATCTCCCTGTGCAAACATTGCCCTTCTCTTCTCCCAGGATTGATCATGGCTCCAAGGAGTGTATCTGCTTGATGTAAATATACACCCTTTATGCCTGTCTATTGTTTGGCTGGAAGCCACAGGAGTGAGTTCAGTTCCAGGCATGAAGTGTAACTGGGAGGCATAGTCTCAGGGGAAGGAGATGGACATTTTTAACAACAAAATAAATAATCAGAAGTCTCAGAATTAAAAGTACAAACGAACCAAACAAACAAAAACTGTATTTCATGTACCCATGTCTGCAGATTATTTATATTGTTCTTAATATACCTTTGTTACCTCGACTAGTGAAAACTTTGTCACAGATAAGCAATAGTCCACTGACAGGCATTTGTTAAAAATTTGGCTAAGTGACTTAAACAAAGATGCACATGAGTTGAGAGGCAAGGCAAGGATTCGAGTCTAAGTCTGACTCCAGTGGCAGACACTGCTGGTGTCTCACCCCTCAGTGTTCACTCACATCTTGTAGACTAACAGCTTTCTCACAACCACCCAGGAATCCCTGCTGGAGTGTATTCTCTGGCTTCAGAAGCATTCTTGGCCTAAGCCTCATACAAGCAGAAAATGTGGAGGAGTAAAACTCATCAAGATCAGTCCTCAAGCAATGGTAGATGAGAGTTGGATAGCACAGCTTTCTTGCCCCCAAATGAGTAATGTAAATGAGGTTCCAAACAGCCTTTCAGGAGTCTCCAGTAGAACTGAGGCCTAGTTGTCTACAATGATAACCAATTCATTCATTCATCCTGTATAATCCTTGAAATGATTTCCTCTGCCATGGTCAATATAATAAACCACAAACCCACTGCCATCAAATGGATTCCAACTCATAGCAACCCCCACTGAGTTTTCAAGGCATTAAATCTTTACGGAATTAGATTGCCCCATTTTCCTTCTGTGGCAAGGTTGGTGGGTTTGAACTGCCAACCTTCTGGTTAGCTGTCAAATGTCTTAGGCACTATACCACCAGAGCTCTTCAGAATAACCCATAAGCAGTACTGTATGAGTGATGAAATGGCACATAATCTTAAGGAATGCACATCCCCATACAATTCACTAGGATAAATCTTTTTGCTGTTGAATTGATTTCAACTCATGGCAACCCCACATGTTGAAGAATAGAACTGCTCTATAGGGTTTTTTTTTTTTGCTGTAATTTATGGAAGCATATTGCCAGGTCTTTCTTGGGTGGTGCTGCTGGCTTGGGTTTGATTAGTAGTAAAGTGCAAACCATTTGTGCCACTCAGGGATCTAGTATTGGCTCTACATAAACCAGCTGGATCATGGCAGATAAAGGTGGACTGCAGTACCTTTTGCCAAGCTGTAGTTCCAATTAACAACTGCTGTATAGGATGTGGCATACTTCCTAAATGACATTTTTTAAACATCTCTAACATTTACTGTTGTTGTTGTTGTTATTTGCCATCAAGTCAGCCCCGACTCATAGCGACCCCTCCTTGGGTTTCCGAGGCAGTATCACTACGGAAGTAGGAATGCCCAACCTTCCTTCCGAGGAGTGGCTGGTGGGTTTGAACTGCCAGCCTTCTGGTTAGCAATCAAGTGCCTTAGGCACTATGCTACCAGAACATTTACTACACAGATAATATTCTGGATGACGTGTTCTTTTCACTTAATCCCTATTAAGGAAACAGATCAAAAGCAGTTTTTATTCAATTGCCTGAGGCTGCTACATACATTCAAGGGCTCTTCCTAGGCTATGTTAACTTATGTTCTTCGCTACATTACAGACCAAAAAGACATTATCTTGACAGTCCATCCAACACTGACCTATTATATTGATGACATCAGTTAATCAGCGTGGTTAAACATAATGTCTCAATGTCTGGATTCTCTGATAAGACACCTGCATAAAACAGGGAGGGAAATGAATGCCACAAGGATTCAGAAGTTTGCCACCTTAAGAACATGTTTACATGTCCAGTGGTCTAGAGCATGCTCAAACATCACCCTCATGTAAAGAACAAATTATTGTACCTTGTACCTCCTAACACTCAGAAGAGGCCTCTTTGGATTTTAGATATGATATATACTACCCTGGAGAATTCTGGATTGATTTACTCAGCAGGTGATACTGGAAGTTGACAGTGTTGATAGGGGCCAAGAGCAAGAGAGAACTCTGCAGAAAGTTTAGGCTGAAGTTCAAATGTTCCTGCTTCTCAGACTGTATTTGAAGATACGGTGATGCTCCTGGAAATCATAGTAGTAAAGAACTGAGTGGGTCTCTGGCTAGCCATAATTTTGGAGAACTGCAATCTACTTCTGTAGTGATCTTGCCTCAGAGACCCAAGGAGGGGTTGCTATGAGTCGGATCCTACTTGATGGCAGTGGGCTTAACATAGACATATAGAGTCTGCAACAAGGAATGCAGAAGAAAACTAGTCACTCCACAAAACACAATTCTAATCGTCTGAAGCAGAAAGTGACAAAGTTGTGCAGGCACAACAGTAATCCATTTTATCAAGGAAATGGTACTTTTGGGATTGCCTGGAGCAGTTCCAGAGGGTACAGTTACACAACCAGTGTACTTAGACCTCTTTTTTTGCTAACTCATTGTGTTTGAATGCCTTTTCCTCTCCTCAAGCTATGATCTCAAGGGTGATTTGTATGACCAGGTAAAGGAGGAGGAAAAAGCTCAGGTCTGGTAATGGACTGGTCAGCTCAGTACTTGCAACTACTGCCCTTGTCCCCTCAGTAGTCACCCTTCCCTTGCATACCAACAGATTTCTACTGAAATGGACTGTGGTCATATTATTGAATTAGGGATGAACGAAAAAGATGAAGACAGAGCTCTGAGCAATGCCTATGGAAATCAGCTTATAATAAGAGAACTGACTTGAGGTACAAATATATACAGACTCTGGACAATGGTAAATGGATTAGAAGTTCTGAGATCTTGAATTAGCAAGATGGAAAAGTTCCAGGCAAAGATATCTGGAAAGCAGCATATGAATGCATTTGTGAGATTTGACACAAAACATGCAAATCTTAACGGCTCACATTAATGCTTACCTGAGAGCACCTGTCTGACACATAGACTTCCCTTAATTTGTATCAAGGGAAGAGAGGGCATTGAACCGCCAGCTATCTTGAAGAATTTGAGGGAACCCATGTCTGTGGGCCAAGGATGGAACGATCATACTGACATGCATAACTGACCAAAATATTCATGATGTCATGGATTGTGTTACACAATAAAGGGAGGAAAGAGTAATCTGTAGTTTATGGAATTTGCTGAGATGCCTCTAGTTTCTTCCATGCCCCAGAATAATAGTGATCAGACATTTGCAGCAATCACAACCTGCAAGAACATAATAATCAGTCCCTCAAGGAGAAAGTTTTGGATCAGCCCCCTAGGCAAGCAACCTAGATGAGCCAACGTGCTGGCTGAATGTGAGAGAAATCTATGATGGGTGGCAATGCACATTATTCATAGTATCCAGACCAACTGCAGTGGTAGGGATTGTAGCTTGATCCATAAGCCTCCTGTTTCCTGTTTTTAGAAATTGTGACAGACTACATTGCAAAGAATTAATGGCAAGACAGAACTAATATAGAAAATGAGAAAATTTGACTAGCACAAGGGTAGATGCTGGCAGTGTCCTGCCCTTGCCCCTTTAGTACTCAGTACTCACCCTTCCCTTGCATACCAACAGATTTCTACTGAAAACACCTGAGACTCTGCATAGAAGTTCTCTCTGGCATGGGATCACAAATGGGATAGGACCAAAGTGTCACAGTACTAAAGCCTCAAGAAACATCCTTCAAACGGTAATAGACAACAGTTAGGGCAATATCTTTCCAGGCAGTTTTGGAAAGCATTACATGGATCTGTCCATATTACTGATTCATCATACAGGCCATCATTTGAATAATGATGAGAGAAGAAGTTTATGTTACATAAGATCCCTGCATATATGTTGGACAGATGTTGGAGAGATAGCTGAGATACTACTGTGGACTCACTGATTCAAAATTTACCTCTATGGCTATTGGGATTACTAGGGTGTAAGTGGATTACTAGGGAGTACTCCAGAATTTCCAGAGACCAGACATATCAGAATAATAGTAATTCTAGACTAAGGTATTTGACTGCCAACTAGAAGGTTGGACGTTCAAACCCACCAGCTACTCTGCAGAAGGAAGATTGGGCAATCTACTTCCGTAAAGATTTACTGCCTCAGAAGCCCAAAGTGGGTCATCATTATGATTTGACTCAATGGCTGTGAATTTTTTTTTTTTTTTTTTTAGACATTACTTACTGAGAAAATGAGGTTACCTTTCTAGTTGTATGTTCATTTAGAAAGTCACATAGACTTCCCTTAATTTGTATCAATAAAAATTTATCTATATCTAGAACTGAAATTGTAAGGTCAAAATAAACCAAAGTAGTTACTTAATAGGTCTCTTGGAATCTACATTGTCTTTCATTAACAGAGTTTTTAGTCATCCTTTTTGGCTATCATTTATGACCTATTTATAACATCAGCTTTCATTTTTACAAAACCATTTTCCTAGCAATAAAGTTTTCATTTAACTTTTCAGCTTCCTTAGTGAATTGATTCAGTCTCTTATATAATTCCAAATTGGCCTTGCAAAAATCTAGTAATAAAGCTAGTTCTATTAAACCAAGAAACCATATGGGGCAGTTTCATTCTGTTGTATAGGGTCACTATGAGTCAGAATTAACTCAACAACAGTTTTTTTTTTTTTTTAAATGGCAATCTTTGGTAAATTTAGTCAATTGTGAAAGGTGAGGTTTAATCATATATGATACAGTACAGCAGCAAAGAGGAACAGTGACCAGGGTGAGGAAAAACACCATGGAAGTGTGGTTAGGGCAGGAAGACGGTGATTGATTTGTATTATAAAGTTTTTCAAGTTAGATCAGGAAGTCACTAGGACTTAGGCACAGGAATAATGCAATGGTGCCTTAGAGAGAATATTTGGAAATACAAGCTCTGTGTCACCAGAACCCTGATTTCTCCTTCCATTGCAAACTCAAATGTGTGTATATATGTGTGTGTAATGATACAATATATTATCAACATGACTGGGATTACTGGGGAAATGAGGATCAAACATATTTAAGGTTAAGAATTCTTAGAACCTGTTCCCTGATCTGCTTTGTCCTGACCCCATAGATAACAGGGTTAAGTGCAGGTGGAACAACCATGTAAAGATTGGCCAGAAATATATGAATATATACAGGGATGTTATGACCAAAACGGTGAGTCAGAAAGGAGAAAAATGCTGGGATATAAAAGATGAGCATGACACACACATGGGAGCCACAGGTGTTGAGAGCTTTGAATTGGGCATTCCATGATGGTAAATGGAACACCGTGTGGAGTATCTTCATATAAGAGAAACTGATTATAATAAGGTCAATGAATCCCACAGACAAGGCAACCATCCCAAACAAATTATTGGCTCTGATGCTGGTACAGGAAAGACGAGCAATGCCCATATGCTCACAGTAGGTGTGGGGGATGATATGGGCACCACAGAATGACAACAGCAAGATGAGAAACACAAAAGGGATAACAAAGATTAAAGATCTCACCATCATGGTAATACCTAGAATGGCCACCGCTTTGATGGTGAGGATCATGGTATATCTCAGGGGATTGCAAATGGCAATATAGCGGTCTATGGCCATGATTGTCAGGACCCCAGACTCCAGACCAGTGCACAGATGAATCATAAACATCTGTGTTAGGCAAGCACCAAAAAGTATTTCCCTAAAGTTGAGTCAGAAGATGCCCAGCATCTTGGGGATAGTAGCAGTGGACAGGCTTAGGTCAGTGGATGCCAACATTGCTAGGAAGTAAAACATGGGCTGATGGAGACTAGGCTCAGCTTGAATTATAAAGAGGATTACAATGTTCCCCAGGAGGGCAATCAAATATACAACACAGAAGGGGAAACCTATCCATACGTGAAAATTTTCCAGGCCTGGGATCCCCAGAAGGACAAAGGAGTAAGGGTGGAATTGGGTGGTGTTGTAACAGGTACTCTTCATGGTTGCTGACCAGCATTGCCACACTGTGTTAAGACTTGCATTTCATGCACATCATTCTTCCAGTTCATGAAGAGACGTAGAGTCCATTATCTACTTTAATCCTTGAAAGAAGACCCTGGAGTTAGAAGAAAGTGATGAAAGATTAAAGACGTTCTCCAAATTAGAGTTTACATGATTCTTGATCCTTATTTTTCTGTCCAAGGTATACCCCAAAGTTGAAGCTTTGCTACAGTTCTCTGAATAATACAATTTTGCTCACTTTTCAGTGGAACTTCTGTAATGTCATGATGAAGAATGATTGAGGGGCAAGGTTAGAGTTTGAAGTATGTTTGGTGATAGATGGTGCTTGTATGATCTATATAAATGGCAATGAAGGTAGAGATAAAATGGCATATAAAATTAATTGGTAGGGCATATTGTTTGATAAAATTTGAAGGTGAGATGTAGTGATAATTTATGTTTGACTTCCAGAATTCTGTCTTGGGTAACTGAGTGAATATTGGTATGATTCACTGAGATATGGAATATAATAATAAATAATTTATTATTTATTTTAGTTGATGAGTGTAATGTTGGCCTAGTTTCTGAAATATGGAGATATAAAGATCAGATTGACTCAGGTAGAGATGCTCAGTAATCAGAATGTCACTTAAGCACCCATTGTTGCTGAAGTTTAGTTTAGGAACATAAATGAGCATCAAAAATCACAGGTACTTGACTCCAGAAACCACAGAGTCCTTATTGTGAGTAAGACAGTATCATACTTTGTTCTTTTCCATGTTTAAAGTATTTACAATCATTAAAGAGTTGTATTGGAATGGTTATCACAACACTGTATGAAACTCTGTGTTCTCAAAGGCTCCTTAGCTAACTAAAGGAGCAAAAGATGAAGAAAAGAGATTATTTCAGAAATGACAAATCAAATGTCTTTGGGGAATGGTAGATTCTCTGTATATCCATGCTCCTGTTTGTCCAACTGTATTAAACTTTATTTTAAAATACTGAGAAGTTAAAATAAAGTAATAAAGCAGGTTGTACATTGTCTGTGGGACTAGGGTTTGGACATTTTCAGATGGCATTATTTTCCCAACAAAAAAGATATATAACTTTCCTTTCTAAACTATTGTTATAGGCTGAGAAATGAATAAGCAGTCAACATTTGCTCTTAAAAAGGAGACCAATTTTATTGGGCCTACACATCACAAATAAGGGTGTAATGACAGCAGTCACCCTTCCAATCATATTCTCCAAATCACTCCCTTGACCTTATGTCTGTGCGTTCTCCCTGGGATGGCCATCGTTGCAGAGGAGAGGGTTATAATGTCTCATCTTAGACTGTGCTTAAGTACCTCAACTTCAGCACTTCAGTTGCCTGGCTAATGGAAAATCTGAGAAATCAAACTCAGTCCCAAAGTGACATATAAGCAAGCAGGACACAATGTCTAACAACATCAATCTTTTTTTTTTTTTTTGATTGACTATGCCCTTTTTCTCTATCCAGTCCGGCTTTGGCTTCTTTATTTTCTTCTTCTCCCCCGACCCCCTTTTTCTACTTCATGGTAATATTATCTTTTTTTCCCCTTTATCCAAGTTAACACATGTCTACCCTCTAGTTAGTGGTTCCCCAGCCTTTCCTTCCATCCCTGTTAACCATCAAAGAATATTTTTTTTTTTGGTGCGAAGCTGTTTTATTGACTTTTTACAATATTTGTCCTTTTGTGATTGACTAACTTCACTCAGCATAATGGCTTCTAAGTTCATCCAAAACAATGTCAATCTTTTTATAATGTTTTTCTTGCTCTCTTGTTACTATGGATGGGCATGTGTGTCTTACTGTTTCAGCTCCCTCAGGATTTCTACAAAAGAAGCAGAGTTTATATGTGATTACCATACATACTTCTAAAACCAATTTATTTTAAAAAGGATATAATTATGATTGGTTTAAATGCTTTGTTTTGTGTTTTAAAGTAAATTTGATCATACTGAGATTTAAAATATTTAAATGACCTTTAGTGATTGTTCAAGACACATTTATTTCATTTTATTTTTCTGTGTTTATTTGTTGTTCATAGTAGTGACATTTGCTCTTATTTTATCATTTTTAGCATGGAAACAACCCAAAATTAACTTTAAGAGCTCTCTTATACAAGATATTGTCAACCACAAATTTAAAAAATTGTAAATAAGGCTTTTATCAGAGAATTAACTAATTCAATGATTGCCATGGTTAGAAGAGCTAAATCCAAAGGCACCTGAAATGTATATTGCAACCCTCAGGTGAAATGAAACTTGACTGTCATTTGATTGAAACTAGCTACAAACAACAAAAGTCATAGAACAACACACAGAAAAGAGAGCAACAGATCATATATTATTAGCTCATACCTGTATACAGTAGTGAGAAAATACACTGACACAAGGACCCAACTTCTCCGGGCTCTCCTACTCAGAATTAAACCCTCAATGCAAAACCTTTTTCCATTTTTCAGAGACCCAAGTTAGCTAATCAATCATCTGATTGTATTCTGGTCTCTCATACTACTTGAACACAGAGAAAGGTCTATTATTGTGACTGTAATAGTTTCCTCAACTGTTGGGGTTTTATAGTAGATTGACACACTGGCTTTCTGTGTTTCTGTAAACTAGTTTATTGAAAGTCTGCTCACACATAGATCTTCTCTAAGTGTGCTAGTAAACTCTACTCACAAGTCTGAATGTTAAGTATAAAGCTCAGTGACGTAAGCTGAAGCAACTCAGTGGAGACAGTTTGTTCAGACAGGCTTCTCTAAGGAAATATACCTGCTCTTTTGTTATAGGTAACTCTATTTTTGTCCTAAAGACACACTCCATTTAATACAGATATGCTGATGTGGTTTCTGCTTGTCTAATTATTATGTGGGATGAAATTGTGGAGAATCAGGTTCTAATTCATGTTTGGTGAGCACTAGAAGGCTGGTGGGTCCCACCAGCCACTCCTCGGATGGAAGATGGGGCAATCTACTTCCGTAGTAATACTGCCTCGAAAACCCAAGGAGGGGTCGCTATGAGTCGGGTCCGACTCCACGGCACGTAACAACAACAACAAAGAGTTGCTGCTGATGAAAATATTCAGCTAGAAAAAAAAGAGTGACTAAGTGCAAAGCCCCAGCTATCAGTAGCCCCAGAATTTTTACATAATCATCAAGTTAAATTCTCTCAGGTTGATTTGACGATGCTGAAGTCCTAGAGCTTCCCTGACATGCTCTCAACTGGGATGACCCAAATCCAGTGCTTAACACAGCATTTGGCACCAAGCGGGAGAGCTATTCCTGCTGAGCCTTCCGCTGTCAAGGATGTCGTGTTTTTAACTTCCTGGGAAGCCTGCCAGTATGGCTTGCAGTTTCTGAGCATTCTTTACATGCTGCAGCCCCTGAAACCTGCACTTGGTGATGAATGGGGTTTCCTCGTAGGGATTTTCTTCTAGGATATTTAGAAATTACAGTATTATTGACATCATTCTCTCACTCATTTTCACTTGGGCGACTCACTTTCTGAACCAAGTGACATTTAGTAAAGCCTCAGAATGAAAAACTATACAATAGTTTTTATAACTGTCAAATAGTAGAAGCTGTTAATGGATGATATCAAAAGTGAACATTCTGGAAGTTAAACATACTTAGAAACAGTTAACAAAATTGGAAGGATTATTTTTCTATAGATCTTATCAGAGTCTTTAAACATGTAAATAAGAATATTCACATTCTAAGAAATAATAATTTTATAATTAAAATAATTAAATATTAAAATAACTTTGAAGCATACTCATAAATTATATTAACAGGAAAGACATCTACTTAAATATATACCATTTAGTGCTTATCAGAATGGAATGTTATTCCACTAAAACATCATGAGTCTTGGGTGCTCTATTTAATTCTTTCTGAGCCGTAAGTGACTCAAGCACTTATTTATTTAATAAATATTTATTGTGTTTTGTAGCAGGTGTTGTTAGAGGTGGGGATAGATAAGGCACAGAAGGTACAAAAGGTAGCCCTTTTTCCTAACTCTTTCCTTCCAAGTTAGCAAGACAGATAAGCATACAAAGAAAGAATTGTATTACTTCATATAATAACAAATATTAGGGAATTAAAATTAAATAGAATGAAAAAAAGGGAAAAGAGAAAATGCTGAGTGAGGAAAATATGAATGGGACTGTTACTATGGGCTTAACCTAGATCTTCCTAAAAATTAGGAATGCTTGATGACTACTTTCCTCCTTTATTCCCATAAATTAAGAATTGTTTCCTTTACTCCATCCCCTTTTTTCTGAAACTTTATAACAAGTCCTCTAAATGATCTTAACCTTTCCATTCTTTCTACATTTGCCTTTTTTTTTTGCCTTTAGTGTCTACAATGGCTCTACCTAGAGCTAACTTACCAGCAGCTCTTCAATCTTCCAGAAGGACCACTTGTTTGGATGCTATAAGTGGGCTTTGTGGAATGATAATTTATAGTGAGGAGTTAGAAGTTTTCACAAGACTTCATTCTCCCTGGGTGGATTGGCCATTCCTCTTCCCCTGGGGCATGAAGAGGGGGAAATAAGGAGTTCCTGAGTGTGTTCCAAGCTCAAGGGCCATTCTTTTCTAGATGTTATTTCAGATCAGTGGTCCATTTATGGTTCCGCATAGTGTGAGAACTTTGTAGTGGTCAAGGAGACACCGGCAGTGGCCACTTTATGGGAGCACCAGCACCAGAGGTCAGAATAGAACAAAGAGAAATGTTTTCACATTCATAGATCATTTCTTAACTTTGACAAGTTCCTGAAAAGTCCTCAGGGAGACCAAGAATAGAAGCCATTTTACTTAAAGGTAACGAAGCTCAGAAGACTCAAGGCAAATAATTAGATCATAGTCAATGCCAGAGAAGAAACTTAAATGAAAATCTATTAAATTCCTGACCCAGTACTCTTTCTAACAGATGCTTCTGAGTACCCCTTTCCTTAACAGGTTATTTATACAGATTTGACCTCAACATTTGTGCTAAAAATTTTGATAATAATAATGAAACAGATGTTAGTCAAACAATTTCTTACTAAGTCATGGATTAGACATTTTTGAAGAATACTAGTCCAATGTGATATTAATGATTTGTTGTTATGTACTGTCAAGTCAGACCCAACTCATAGCGACCCCTCCTTGGGTTGCTGAGGCAGTATCACTACTGAAGTAGATTGCCCCATCTTCCTTCCTAGGAGTGGCTGGTGGGTTTGAACTGCCAGCCTTCTGGTTAGCAGTCAAGTGCCTTAGGCACTATGCTACCAGAGCTCCCATTAATGATTATATATATATATATATGTACATATATAATTATATTGATGCTATAAAAATACCATCCAAAACCACTGCCATCGAGTTGATTCTGACTTATAGCAACCCCCATTGGGTTTCTGAGGCAGTAATTCTTTATGGAAACAGATTGCCCAGTCTTGCTTCCATGGAGTGGAATTATAATTATATTATTAATATGTTGCTGTTGTTATGTGCCGTCGAGTCGGAACAACTCACAGCAAACCCTCCTTGGGTTTCCGAGGTGGTATCACTGTGGAAGTAGATTGCCCAACCTTCCTTCCAAGGAGTGGCTGGTGGGTTTGAACTGCCAGCCTTCTGGTTAGCAGTCAAATGCTTTAGGCACTATGCTACCAGAGCTCCCATAATTAATATATATATACATTTTAAATATGCATATTTAATATTTGCAGAACTAGGATAATAGCAGTGAAAAGAGCTACTTTATCAGGTGTAATATGGAAAAAAAGGACCTTCAAAATACTGTTATATATAGGTACTCAATTGCTCCAGCATCATATACTGAAAAAAAAATTCTTTGCAGTGCCACATTTGTCATAAATCACATCACAGTATAACTTTGTGTCTTGTACTCCTCATTCTGATCAATGGGTCTATATGCCATGCCACATTAACTTAATGATGTACTTTTATAAAAATTCTTGAAGTGTGTGGTAGCAAAAGTCTTGTTTTTGCATTATCATATGCATCTACAAATTAGCTTGTCAATTTCCACAAAATACCTGTTGAGATAATTACTGGAATTGCACTGAATGCACATAAAAATTGGAAGGATTGACATTCACACGAATGAAATCACCAGTCCATGAACTCTTGATTTATTAGCCTTCTTTAGTTTTCTCATTATTCTCGTGTTGTCTAGTTTTCAATATATATTTTCTTTTGTTGAACTTATTTGTATTTGATATTGTAAATGGTATTAATTTAAAACTTTTATTTCTCATCTTTTCATTTTTAGAATGTAGACATATAATTGATTTTTTTGTGCATTGACTTTAGGAACTCTGGGGGCACAGTGCATAAGGCATTTGCTGACTAACCAGAGGGTAGAAGTTCAAACCCACCAGCTGCTCCACAGAAAGAAAATGGGGCAATCTACTTTTGTTGCTATGAGTCAGAACTGACTCCATGGCAGTCGGTTTGGTTTGTTTTTTTGGTATTAACTTTATGTTCAGCTCTGGTGATGTAGCGCCTAAGGCATTTGACTACTAACCAGAAGGCTGGCAGTTCAAACCCACCAGCCACTCCTCGGATGGAAGGTTGGGCAATCTACTTCCGCAGTGATACCACCTTGGAAACCCAAGGAGGGTTTGCTATAAATTGGATCCAACTCTACAGCAGTGGTTGCGTTTTCTTACTAAATTTACTTATAAATTAAAATATTTTACCTATTAATGTTTTTCGAGTTTCTATGCAGAAAGTCCAGTTATTTGGAAATAAAGATATATTTACGTCTTGGTGGTCTAAACCCACCAGTGATGTCACAGAAGAAAGACCTGGTGATCTCCTTTCATATATTACAGCCAAGAAAAGTCTGCAGAGCAGCTCTCCTCTGTTATGAGTTGGAATCCACTCAACGGTAATGATTTTTTTCAAATGGGGTTTTCACTTTTTCCTTTCCAACCTTTATAATTTCCTTCCCTCTTTTGTCTTGCCTTTTTTTCTAGCTAAGAACTCCTGTGTAATAGTGTAATATTGGTGAAAAAATAAATATAAAAATAAATATTTTTGTTTTCTTCATGATTTTAGGGATTAAACATTTGCTGTTGCACTATTGAATGTGAAGTTAGCTAAAAAATTTGGGCCGATAACCTTCAATAGTTTAGGAAATTCCCTTATCTCCTTAAATTTCTGAGAGCATTTATTTATTTTTTTAAATCACCAACACATTGTGAATTTGGTTAAGTGATTTTCCTGAATCTGTTGAAGAGCTGATATATTTTTTCCATTCTGTGTTAAGTGATGATCAATTTGTGAATGTTAAAGTAACTTTTCATTCCCAGAATAGATCTTGTTTATACATGATTTATTAATTTTGTATTCAATTTCCTAATATTTTGCTTAGAATTTATAGATCTGTATTCATGAAAGAAATTGATCTGCATTTTTTAAAAGTAATATTCCAGTCAGCTTTTTTTTAAAATAAAAATCAAATTCACTGCCATCAAGCAACTGTCATTGAATTTTTCAAGGCAGTAAATCTTTATGAAAGTTGATTGCCCCATTCTCCTTCCACAGAAGAGCTGGTGGGTTTGAACACTAGCCTTCTGGTTGACAGTCAAATGCTTAGGTACTCTGCCACCAGAGCTCCTTATATATTTCCATTCAGCTTTTGCTATCAGATTTTTGATGGCCTCAAATAATGTGTTGAAAAATGTTCCTTCTTTCTCTAGTCTCTGAAAGGGCTTACACAAGGGCATGACTCACTGGGGATCATGGTAGGCATATTCATCACAGTATCATTCCATGTTTCTTTTTATGTATCATACTGCTTTTCCTGAAATGCACATTGTCAGATAATATAGCAATCTTTCTTTTGGTGTTTGTATGGTATATATTCTTTCAACTTGTTACTTCAACCTTTCTATGTCCTTATACTTAAATTGTGTCTCTTCTAAGCAGAAAATAGTTCAGTTTTAAATCCTTTTTTATTTTGACAATCTTTTTGCTTTACTTGGAGAATTTAGTATATTTATATTTATGTAGTGATTGCTAAGCTTCTATGCATACTCTCATGATATTTGCTTTTTATTTTACTCATTCTCATTCTTGTTATCTTTGGATTAATGCAAACTTTTTAGTTATTCCATTTTCCTTATAGTTGCTAAATTTCTTTATGTGTTCGGCCTTCTTTGCTCTCATTATTATTATTATTATTATTTATACTTATGAAAATTTATTTCTTAGTTTTAGTGGTTCATTTCTATTTATTTACTTTTAAATACAATTTTATTGAAATATAATTTATGTACAGTGAAATACACATAACTAAAGTGACAGTCATTGGGTTCATTTCTATTTAAATATTTCACAGTTTCCATAAATATCTACCTTTTTTTCCCCTTAACCTTAACTATTTACTCTTTTGTGTGATAGTTTAAAATGAAAATGGTGTCCCTCAATTTTCACAAACTATTTCAGCAACAACCATGAGCATATTCTTATATCCCTTTCTCCTTTCTTTTTCAGTTTTAATTGCATAATTTCTACTTCGTCAAACATATAGCATTTACATACCATTCTTCTACCCATGATCCAACCTTTGTTTTTGTCTTAAATCTATAATCAAATTATTTAATGATCACTCTCAGCCCTTTTACCAGTTTCCTAAGTCACCTTTTGATTTTATGAAGTTTATTTTCTAGGAGATTCAAATAGAAAAAATCATAAGGATAATATCCTCTGAGTTCATGCATGTTTAAAGCTGTTTTTCTCTAACTTTGAGTTCTGATAAAGAACAGTCAGATATAAAGTTTTTGACTCACACATATTCCCTTGAGCTCCCTGAAAATGCTACTCCTTGATTGCCTTAACTTCTTGAAAGTTATAATGCCAGTCTAACTTTCTTACCCTAATAACTGCTTGCTCTTTTGTCCTTGAGGAAATAACAATTTATTTTTATTTTAAAAGGTTAATAGATTTAGTAGAATATGTCTGAGTTGATTGCTCTGGGTCACTTTTTCTAGGTACCTAATGGGCTCTATTAAGCAGAGGATTTATCCGTTCTCTTGGGGGAAATGTCATTGGCTTATATGGACATGACAAGGTCTCTAGTAAAAAAGTTTTCAGTACTTACATGTTTTGATCTCATTATTATCCCAGTGATCTCTTGCGCAGACGTCAATGACTTTTAGTGTTAAGCATCCTTATTACCCTCTCTCTTATTTGTTTTGTCCTGATCCCATAGATAACAGGGTTAAGAGCAGGGGGAACAACCACATACAAATTGGCCAGAAGGATGTGGATGTAATGAGGGATGTTGTGTCCAAAGCGATGCGTCATGAAGGAGAAGAGAGCTGGCAGGTAGAAGGCCAACATGACACAGACATGGGAGCCACAGGTGCTGAGGGCCTTAAATCGGGCATCCCAGGATGGGAGATGAAAGACAGCCCGGAGGATCTGGACATAGGAAAATCCAATCACAGAAAGGTCAATGTATCCCACTGAGAAAGCAATCAAACCATAGATAACATTGACCCTAATACTGGCACAAGCTAACTTTGCCAAGCCCATGTGTTCACAATAGGTATGGGGGATAATCCGAACACCACAGAAAGGCAACCTTAGGATGAGGAATATGAATGGAGTCACAAACACCAAAGTCCTGAAGATGATGATGATGCCCAGAATGGCTATCACCTTGTTGGTGAGGATCATGCTATATCTTAGGGGGTTGCAGATGGCAACATAGCGGTCTATGGCCATGACTGTCAGCACCACAGATTCCAGGCCAGTGCATATATGGATGGTGTACATCTGTGTGATGCAGGCACCAAACATAATCTCCCTGAGGTTGAACCAGAAGATGCTCAGCATCTTGGGGATGGTGGCTGTGGACAGGCCAAGATCAGTGCCCGCCAACATGGCCAAGAAGTAAAACATGGGCTGGTGGAGGCTGCGTTCTGTCTGGATCACAAATAGGATGGTGATGTTCCCCAGGAGAGCTATAAGATACACTGCAAAGAAGGGGAAGCCAATCCAGATGTGTGCACTTTCCAGCCCTGGAATTCCCATCAGAAGAAAGGAGGAGGGGTGGAACTGTGTTTTGTTGCCATGAAGCATTTTGGAGGGAATTGGTTATAGCCACATTTCTTGAAGGAGTTTTCTCGCTTCCAGTGAGGGACCCCAACCTCTTTCATAACACATTGCCTATTTCTTGGAGAAGCAGAAAATCCATTTCTTAATTCCATAATACAGCAGAGGAGACCTACAGAGGGAATATGAGGCATAATCAAGAAGAAACTTGGATTTTGATGTATTTTGTCTCATCTGCATACAAAACTGTGCAGAAAATTTCCAAATACCATCAATTCTACACTTAACATGTCTCTTTTCCCTTCAATCCCTAAGGGCAGATCTTCATATGACAGTAAATTAGTGAAAATTTGTTGAATTAATTTAAACTCGTCCAAAGAGCTACCTCTTGGAAATACTGCCTGAGTTCACTTTCCCAAAGATATTTCCTTCTCTAGCCTGTTCTTTGAACTCCTTTTCTTTGCTCACTTCAGGCAACCCTCTCATAAAGTACTGTCATAGACATTTTGGTTACAGGAAGTTCCTGTTTCCCAATAAGTGTTTAGGAGATATGTCTCAGGATCTGTTAACCAGGATATAATGAAGAAACAAAATGAAATGTGTGTAAAATATCACTGTACCACAGAACTAGGATAGAGGTTCAGATGGCACAGCCAGTCTGATGGTTGAGGAGCATGATGCATTTTTGAAATCACAAAAAAACCCAAAACCAAACTGACTGTCATCGAGTTTGTCCCGACTCATAGCAACCCCTCCTTGGCTGTCCAAGGCCATATCTCAACGGAAATAGATTGCCTAATCTTCCTCCCAAGGAGTGGCTTGTGGGTTTGAACTGCCAGCCTTCTGGTTAGGAGTCAAATGCCTTAGGCACTATGCCACCAGAGTACACCTGACAAATTAGGAAGATGCTATGTGGGAGGGAATCCAGTGAAGGTGGAGATTGGGAAGCTGGTATTTGGATCTAAGTTAAGGTATAGAGTTAATAAACTTAGGAGACTTTTACCAAATGCCTGCAGTACAGTACTACCTCCTGGAAGTGCAAAGTATCATCACTCCCTATATTACATTCCCTTTCATGAACAGATTAATATTGGATACCCCTAGCTATTTTATTAAAACCTATTGTGATCTATGATTTGTGAAGTTATCTTCTGCCTTCTTCACGCTACATTATAAATACAGACAATCCCATCATGCTACCTCAGCAGTGACAGTGTGAATGCCACTGTGTTTTTCCCAGTTAGAGCAGTACCAAAGCCAGAACTTGCCTCAACATGGAAACGTTCTATAGTTTGTGTTCATTGATACTGTAGCTAGCTTCACTTATATAGTGATGGGTGAGAATATATTTAAGTTGGTGGCAGATTTGTTGAACTGTAACAATTGAATCTGTCTAGTGTGCCTGGGGTTGTCTGGGTTGTAACTGGTCCTGTGCCACCAGTGCTATCTTTAACAAGACCAGACCTGTGCAGTGCTTGGGTGTCTGTAATTGAGAGTGCGCCACAATTAGAAACTTTGTCATCACTGGTGTTGTCTGCAGTAGACTTTGGGTAAATACCTACTATTGCCAGGCCTGTGGGATATGGGAAGTGCCATATGTGGAGCACTGTTTTGTGCGGTCTTGCCTTGATGCTACTTTGAACGCAATGAGTTCTGATGTGGTGGCACCGATTTTGAAGAAACAAAAATCTTTTGCCTTGACTCTAACAGGGGGTCCAAAAGCTGTTTAGAGGTTATGTGTCATGTGAATTAGCAGAAAGATACTGTGTAATTGCTTTTTTTTTTTTTTTAAAGTCATGATTCTGCTATAGAAAAGGAAGAAACTTTATGACTCATTCACTCCTTGAGTAGCATTAGTCAAATATTTTTTTCCAGTGGGGTCTGACCATATAAAAGTTATTATCAGCACCTTCTTACTAATGAACATTAGATTTACCTTTTCATCTACCTCTTCCCCTGAAAAAGCATCTAATTTGCCAGAACCTCTTTTAATTTCTAATTACATTTTTAATTTAAGTTAGCTCTGACTCATAGCAACCCTATGTACAACAGAATGAAACGGTGCCCAGTCCTGCACTATCCTTACAATGTTTGCTGTACTTGAGCTCATCGTTGCATCCACTGGGTCAATCCATCTCATTGAGTTGTTTCCCCATTTTCGCTGACCCTCCACTTTACCAAGTATGGTATCCTTCTTCAGGGATTGATCCCTTCTGACAAATTACCAAATGACCAAATGACCAAATTACCAAATGACCAAAGTAGGTGAGACAAAGTCTGGCAATCCTTGCTTCCAAGGAGCATGCTGGTTGCACTTCCTCCAGGACAAATTTGGCAATCCATGGTATTTTGAGCACTCTACACCAACACCACAATTCAAAATCATAAACTCCTCTTGTTGTTATGTGCCCTTGGGTTGGCCCTGACTCATAGCAACCCCTCCTTGGGTTTCCCAGGCAGTATCACTACAGAAGTGGATTCCTTCTGAGGAGTGGCTGGTGGGTTTGAACCACCAGCTTTCTGGTTAGCAGTCAAGTGCCTTAGGCACTATGCTACCAGAGGTCTTCCTTATTCATTGTCCAGCTGGATCATAACAAATTATGGATAACATTGTGAAGAATGGGAATTCCAGAACACTTAATTGTGCTTATGAGGAACTTGTATATGGACCATGTATATAAGACTATTGAAAATACCTTGTATATGGACCATGTATATAAGACAGTTGAAAATACCATGGCTTGGGTTAGGACCACCTTAGTCTTCAAAATGATATCTTTGCTTCTTAACTACTGCTTCCATGGGTGTTGATCATGAATCCAAGTGTGGTAGTTAAATTTGTATATCAACTTGACTGGGCCTGGCTGAGTGGCTGGGCAGCTGGTGCTCCCCATGATGAGACTGGCAATCAATTCCATGGTGGGATCTACCACAAGCAGCTGAGTAGCTGCCTTTGGGATGTGGTCTGTTTCCTGTATATAAGGAGAAGCCTTGGGAATGGTCTCTAGCCTATGGCACACTTGGACCTTGCATGCATCCATGTCATTGTTTAGCAGCCTGCCGTTCTCTGCTGACCTTGGGACTTACAATGGACTTGAATTAATGGCCTGCTGTGTGGTTTGGTAACATCGGGACTGCGCCATTTTGTTTTCTGACCTTGGGCTTGTTAGTCTCAGCAGCCAGTAGCTGCCTGAGTGAAGAAAAGCCTCTACCTTCAGTGGGCTGGGAGCAAGAGGCAGAGCTGAAGCCCAAGGTGGAAGGGCTTTCACACAACCCCTAGACCCTGGCACTTTGAACTTGGACTTCTAGCCTCCCGAACTGTAAGAGAATAAAATCCTGTTTGTTCAAGCCATCCTATTTGTGGTATATTCTTGTCAGAGCAGTACTAGGTAACCAGAACACCAACCAAAATGAAATCCCTAAAAAAATTCAATCTTTTCTCCATTTATCATGATTTTGTTTATTGGTCCAGTTGTGAGGATTTTTGTTTTATGTTGACACATAATCCGTACTGAAGTCTGTAGTCTTTGACCTTCATCAGTAAGTGCTTCAAGCCATCTTCATTTTCAGCAAGCAAGGTTGTGTCAGCTGCATATCTCAGGTTGTTAATGAGTCTTCCTTCAATCCTGATGCCATGTTCTTCTTCATATAGTCCAGCTTCTCAGATTATTTGCTTAGCATATGGACTTAACAAGGATGGTGAAAGATACAACCCTGGCATTCACTTTTCATGATTTTAAATCATGCAGTATCCCCTTATTCTATTTGAGCCACAGCTTCTTTGTCCATATACAAGTTCCTCATGAGCACAATTAAGTGTTTTGGAATTCCCATTCTTCACAACGTTATCCATATTTTGTTATGATCCAGAGAGTCAAATGGCCTTGCATAATCAATAAGCCACAGGAAAACATCTTTCTTGTATTCTTTGTTCTCAGCCAAGATCCGTATGACATCAGCAATGTGATCTCTCATTCCTCATCTTTTTCTGAATCCAGCTTGTATTTCTGAAAGTTTCCCGTCAATATACTGATAGAAACATTTTGAGTTATCTTCAAAAGAATTTTACTTGTGTGTGGTATTAATGATAATGTTTGATAATTTCTACATTCTGTTCAATCACCTTTCTTTGGAATGGGCACAAATATTGACCTCTTCTAGTCATTTGGCCAGGTAGTTTTCATCCAAATTTCTTGGCATAAACAAGTAAGAGATTCCAGCACTGCATCTGCTTGTTGAAACATCTCATTGGGTATTGCATCAATTCCTGGAGCCTTGTGTTTTGTGAATTCCTTCAGTGCAGCTTAGATATTTTCCTTCAATACCATTGGTTGTCGATCATATGTTACCTTCTGAAATAGTTGAACAGTGACTATTTCTTTTTGGTATAGTGACATGCATTCCTTCCATCATCTTTCGATGCTTCCTGCATTGCTCAATATTTTGCCCATAGAATCCTTTAATATTGAAACTCGAGGCTTGAATTTTTTCTTCAGTTCTTTCAGCCTGATACATGCCAAGCATGTTCTTCCCTTTTGGTTTTCTAATGCCAGGTCTTTGCACATTTCATGATAATAATTTACTTTGTCTTCTCGAGGTACTCTTTGAAATCTTCTGTTTAGCTCTTTTATCTTGTCATGTCTTCCATTCATTTTAGCTCCTCTCCATTCAAGAGCAAGTTTCAGAGTCTCTTCTAATCTCCATTTTGGTCTTTTCTTCCTTTCCTGTCTTTTTAATGATCTTTTGCTTTCTTCATGTATGATGTTCTTGATGTCATCCCAAAATATATCTGGTTTTTAGTCATTATTGTTCAATGCGTCTAATGTATTCATCACATGGTGTCTAAATTCAGTTTGGATATATTCAAGGTTGTATTTTGGATCTTGTGGACTTTTTCCAACTTTTTTCAGCTTCACCTTGAACTGGCATATGAGCAGTTGATGGTCTGTTCCATAGTCAGCCCTGGCTGAAGATATTGAGCTTCTCTGTAGCTTTTTTCCACAGATGTAGTTGATCTGATTTCTGTGTATTCCATCTGGTGAGGTCCAAGTGCATAGCCAGTGTTTGTGTTGTTGAATAAAGGTATTTGCAGTGAATAAGTCATTAGTCTTGCAAAATACTATCAGGCAATCTCCAGCATCATTTCTATCACCAAGGCCATATTTTCCAACTGCAGTGATTTTCCTTCTTCTTCTTCTTTTTTGAATGCAAATGGTTTATTTAGGAGGTGATCCCAGGAAGCAACAGAGAGGTAAGATGTATTCTCAAACATGTTGTCCTTGTGAACAAGTGAAGCTTACTCCTCCTGGGGAAAACTGGGAGCTGATGTAGAATGTTGGTCTTAAAGTGATGGTGATTCTTCTTTGTTTCCACCTTTCATATTCCAATCACCACTAATAATCAATACATCTTGTGTGTTTGGTCAATTTCAGCATGCAGAAGTTGGTAAAAATATTCAATTTCTTCATCTTTGGCTTTAGTGGTTGGTGCATAATTTCAAATACTAGTAGTATCAACTGGTCTTCCTTGTAGATATGCATATTATCCTATCAGTGACAGCATTGTACTTCAGGATAGGTCATAAAATGTTCTTTTTGATGATGATTGCAATGCTATTCCTTTTCAGTTTGTCATTCTCAGCATAGTAGATCATATGATTGTCTGATTCAAAATGACCAAAACCAGCCCATTTCAGCTCACTAATACCTAGGATATTGATCTTTATGCATTCCATATAATTTTTGAGTACTTCCAATTTTCCTAGATTCATACTTTGTACATTTCACTTTCTGATTATTAATGAATGTTTGCAGCTGTTTCTTCTTCCCATTTTGGGTCATGCCCTATCAGCAAATGAAGGTCCCCAAAGTCTTATTCTATTCACATCATTAATGTCAACTCTAATTTGAGGAGCCAATTCTTCCCTAATCAAATTTTGAGTGACTTCCAGCCTGAGAGGCTCTTCTTGCGCTACATTAGACAATGTTCCAGGGCTATTCATAAAGTTTTCCAATAGTATATCAGACAGTGTTTCACTGCTATTCATAAGGTTTTCACTGGCCATTTTTTTGAGAAGTGGATGACCCCCTCCATTTTTCCAGTTTGTCCTCAGCTGGAAGCGCCACTGAAATCTGTCTATCATGGGTGGTAGCATTTGAAACACTGGTAGCATAGCCTCTAGCCTCACAGCAACACCCAAGCCACCACAGTACAACAAACTGACAGACCAGTGGTGGCAGGTTGCTTTTTTTTTAGGGGGGGGAGTCTGCCTAACATTATATTGCAAACATTTGCTTAGTGCTTTGCAGGTATTTTATTAAAATTAGTAACAAATCTAAATTTAGTACTACCATTGTCCCTATTAAGGAGCTCTGATGGCACAATGGTTAAGTGGTCAGCTGCTGATGGAAAGGTCAGCAGTTCAATCCTACCTAGTGGTTCCATGGGATAAAAGACCTGGTGATCTGCTCTCATAATAATTATAGCCTATGAAACTCTAGGAATACTTATAGGGTCACTATAAGTTGGAATCAACTTGATGGCACACAACAACATTGTCTTCATTTAGTCTCTGGGTGGCACAATTAAGTGCTTACTACTAACCTAATGTTGGTGATTCAAACCCATCCAATGGTGCCTTGCAAGCAAAGCTTAGTGATTTGCTTCCAAAAGTTTCAGCCTGAAAATCCTGTAAAATGCCATTCTACTCTGGTCACCATGAGTCAGAATCAACAGCAACTTGTTTTTGCTGTCTCCGTTTTCAGAGGAATCAAATGTGCTTCAGGCCAGTTAAGTAGCTTCCCCCAAGAAATCTGAAACTCCATCTGTCTGATTCAATTGCTGTTGCTTTTAACTAGCAATTTTTTATATATGTACACTGGGCTAATAATGCTTTTCATGTGTAGCTGTCCTGAGAATAAGAAGTGGCAATGGGTTATGCCTACTCTGCCTTGCATATAGATGCTAAGTAAGTGAAATTATTAGTAGTAGTGGTGATGAGGAGGAGAAGGAGAAATATTTCCCCAGACCATGCTTTTTCATCTCACTTGCCACATTGCATTTAAATTATTATTTTTTATCATGCAATGTATTTCATATCCCTACTCTTGTTTATCTTCCTTCTAGTTAAAAATACTTGTTGTTATGTGCCGTCGAGTTGGACCCAACTCATAGTGACCTCTCCTTGGGTTTCCGAGGCAGTATCACTACAGAAGTAGATTGCCCCATCTTCCTTCCGAGGAGTGGCTGGTGGGTTTGAACCACCAGCCTTCTGGTTAGCAGTTAAATGCTTTAGGCACTACGCTACCAGAGCTCCCTAAAAATACTTAAAGGTTAGAAAATTTTTATTCATTCTAATTCATTTCTTCTATAACCAATAATTATGCCATTTTGGTGCTATTTTTGAAATTTCTTTAGAATTTTATCTCTTTTTCTGTCTACTCTTATTTTCACTAATATACTTCAAATGAGCAACATTGTAAGCAGATGGTTCTGCCCTTACAAGGGTGATTGCATTCATTTCCTTGACTTTAAGTACTACTTTTCTGTTGATCTTGAAAGTATTTTCTACCATACTTTCCCCCTGGGACTCTATCTCTAGCTGTTTATGGAATATCTTCCTCAGATATAACCAAGGCACGTCTCATTTAATAAGCTCTGTACCAAGTTCATCATCTCTACTACGAAGCCATTCCTTTTCCATTTTCCCCAATCATAGTTAATGGTGTTATTACTCTGCCCCAAGGAACTCTGGTGGTGTAGTAGTTAAGGCATTTGGCTGCTAATCAAAAGGATGGTAGTTTGAACCCACCAGCCACTCTGTGAAAGAAAGATGAAGCAGTCTGCTTCTGTAAAGATTTACAGCCTTGGAAACTCCATGGGGGTCACTATGAGTTGGAATCAACTCAATGGCAGTGAGTTTGGTTTGGTTTTGGGAAAAGAGGAGCTCTGGTAGCATAGTGCCTAAGGCACTTGACTGCTAACCAGAAGGCTGGCGGTTCAAACCCACCAGCCACTCCTCGGTAGGAAGGTTGGGCAATCTGCTTCCATAGTGATACTGCCTTGGAAACCCAAGGATGGATCGCTATGAGTCGGGTCCGACTCAAAGACACATAACGACAACAACAACATCCAGAAAAAGGAACCTTGGACATATCTTCAGTATTTTCCTCTATAACCCTCACTCTTCAGATCCAAACACTCATTAGTTATTGTTGATTCTTCATTCAAACGACAAATAAATACTATCAGGTAGCCACCAGGTCTCAACTACTAGTGTTCAGGGTTCTCAGTGAGAAAAATCAAATCCAAGATTTGCTCTTATGGATCATATAGTGTAGTCAGATAGACATATAATAATTAAATAACCACTCAAATAAATGTAAAGTAGTAACTGGGATACAAAGAAGAGGTATTATACTATAAGAGTGTATTTATCCAAATCAGGACTAATGAGGGATGCTTTCCTGAGGAAGTACTAATTGAATGGATTAGTTGAAAGATGAGAATCCATTAATAAGTGCAAGCAGAGAAGGAGGGATAAGCATTTGGTTAATAGGAACAGAATATGCAAAGGCTGAGAGATGGGACAGGGCATGGCACATATGAGGAATTGATAAGTCAGCATGACTAGGGCTTGGAAAGCACAGAGTAGGTGAGATGAGAGAAAGGTAAGGAAAGACAATGTAGGCTCTTGTGGTTAATTTTAAGGAATATTACCTTTATCCTAGAAGTCATGGGAAGAAGCCATAGGATTTTCAGCAGTGGTTTAACATGATGCAATTTACATTTCAAAAATAGCATCTGATTGTGTGACCAAGAACATATTAAAAGAAGCTAGTGCATTTGTAGGCAAATTAGTTAGAAGATTATCACAGAAGTCCAGGTTAAAGATGTTGTTATCTTGGACTATGGTGATAGTGACAGTTTCATGAACTAGATCAGGTCAATTTAAAACTGTCTGGGAGGGTTAATTCCCAGATATATCTGTGTAATCTATTCTTTCCTTTCACAACTGTTTCATTAGTTAAGATGTCTTTAATCTTTTAACTGATTTATCAAATTCACCCTGTTTACCAGTAGTCCTTGATACTTTTCCTTTTGGAAAAACCTGAGGGATCAATATAATCCCATTAATTAAAAATGATTGAGAAGCATTGATTCATATCTTAAGAGGAGAGAAGAGGAAGCTATCCATAAGAATAAGGGAAATATATTGAAAGGTTATATATAGCTTGAAAAAGTGCTCCACTGATTCCTAGGGTAGCATGCAGGGTGGGCAGAAGGGTGAACCTTATTTCAACTGCTTGAATTTGTTGTATTATTCTTGCAAAATAAATTAAGTTCTGTGAATCAACATCCTGCAATTTTGTAGTGACATAGTCTTACAACTGCTCTTAATGACTTGGTTTTCCAAATTCTATATTTGGGATTATCTGAAAGCTTATAACTATCATCATCATCTGCTCTGATCTGTTCCATTATAGAAATTTTTCAGTTATTAATTGTTAACTCATTTAACAGATATTTGCAGTGTGCTTATTATGTGTTTGATACAGCTATGCATATAGGGTACAGGAGAATGAATCATGAAATGTCATGAAACTTAAATCCAATGATGCTAGTACTTTGTTTCTTGCCTCCAACTAGGTCTCTATTGTCATACTAATAATACTAATAATTATATA
>NW_006921601.1:1367783-1371049 GCF_000298275.1 Orycteropus afer afer | reverse complement strand
GGCAATCCTACTTCCGTAGTGATACTGCCAAGGAAACCCAAGGAGGGGTCGCTATGAGTCGGGGCCGACTCGACAGCAAATAACAACAACAACAACAACATATATATATATATATTTAAAAAAAACCACTTTGTAGGGAAACTTTCAAAAGACTTTTTGGTATTCTGAAAATGCTATGGATTCAGCATTTGCCAGGTCACAAGATTGCCATTAGCAAAATATATTATCTATGCTGCAACCACTGACATTGCTATGCAATCATCTGCACTTTTTATATGCATAATATCTTACTCTGTTTAATAATCATTTCCATGCATATTATCTAAGTTATCTTCACCATAATTATTAGGGGCTTTCTTTGTCCCTTCCTGTCTCACTTTGTCCCTGTCTCTCTCCCCTTTCAGACACTTAATTCCCTAGATAAATTCTGATGAGCTTCTCCCAGTCTCCTAGAGCTTCTATCTCCCAATCTCTTTGTGCCTCATTTCCAGATATGCAGCAACCTTCTCCCCCTAAGTGACTGATTACTGAGAGTAAGAACTTCCTTTCTGATATGAGAAAATAGGAGCAAAGGCTTCATTTGTGCCAACTGATGAATATTTACATTGATCCCTTATGTTTATATATAATGTTCCTTGTACACATACTTCTGCCTATATTCCTGTGTTTGTTGATATCAGTTTGTTTATTTATCACTATGCATGCTTTGCTGTGTGTTTGTTGATATCAGTTTGTTTATTTATCACTATGCATGCTTTGCTGTGTGTTTTTGTGTTCTTATCTGTCATGTGGATGTGAATCCAGTATTCTCAACACATCTTTTAGCGCTCTCTCACACTTGTCCTGGTCGTTGTTGTTGTTTGCCATTGAGTTGATTTCCAACTCACAAAGACCCCATGTGGCAGAGTAGAATTGCCCTATGAGTTTTCTAGGTTGTAAACTTTACAGAATCACATTTTCAAGTCTTCCTCCCCTAGATCTGTTGGGTGGTTTGAACCACCAACCTTTGGTTAGCAGCCATGTGCTTAATTGTTGCTCCACCAGTGCTCCTTTCTTTCTTGCTACTTTCCTTGAAGATGGTCTTATCTAACAAAGACTCTGGCTGAGTGTGTGGAGCTCCACAATCCAATCAGTCCCTTTAGTTACTGCCACATGGGCCCTCTTCCATTATATCCAGGAACTGACTCACCTACCTCTGCTCACCATTGAGAAATAGTTTGTCCAGAACTGGATGCCACAAATGGAAGACTGCATGTGACCGCATTCTCAATAGTCAGGGCCAAAGAGTTATATCAGAACTCTAGACCCCAGGGAGAGGCTTCTACACGGTGAGCTCTGTCTCTGGGCCTGGGGACTTCCATACTCCAGAGGATAGAGCTCTATGCTTTCTGGTTTCAGATGACCTTTGTGCACCCTTTCAGGGAGTGCTATCCCTAACCAACTCTCAGAGTCTAGTCCTCTAGAAGCATAATGGCCTCACACCAACGTTTTAAATCTCACTCTAGTACCAGGTAAACAATTATTTTTGACAGATAGGCAGTGAAGGCAGGAAAAGATCATCATAGAAAACAAACCAAAATTTCCTCAGTCATTAAAACCTTCAGTGCATTTAATAAGTGGAAGAGCCAGAATTCTAACTTAGTCTTCAAATCCTAAACTATATCTGTTAATAAGGATGATCTAAAGTGATTTTTGTGAAAGTGTGTACTGCTTATACTATACATATACTTATTAATATAAACATAAAACAAATATATTTATTTAAATAAATAAATATATGTATATAAATATGAAAAAATAAATATATCTTTATGTAAAAAAGATAACCTGCTAATTAGGAACATGGCTTTTAGTCCACTGCAAAAAAACACAACTAATCTCATTGCCATCAAGTTGATTCCAACTCTGAGTAGCCCCTTTGGGTTTCTGAGGTGGTAAATCTTTATGGAAGTAGAATGCCCAGTTTTCCTTCCACGGAGTGGCTGGTGAGTTTGAACCACCAACCATCAAATGCCTTAGAGACTACACCACCAGAGCTCCTTTTGTCCACTAGATATCAGTAATGCTCAAGTGACAAACAAAAGTTGGACATCTGTGTTTATTGAGCACCTGCTATGAGCCAGAGAACATATTAATTAGGGGCTCAATAAATATAAGTTGAATCAATGAAAGTTTGATTGTTATTTGGGCATTACTTATATTTAGTGGTGAAATCAGATACATTTCTTGAATGAATAAAAAAAGATCTAGTGTGATCTCTCAATAAACTAATATGTGACTAATTTTTCAAGATATTTTAAATGTGTTTTATTTGCATAGACCAAGATTAATCACCAGCTTCTCTTCAAGGAAACTTTATTTTATTATAAAAGAGTGTAAAGGATAAAAAGTGACTTTTTGGTCATTTACAATATTCTCTACAAAATTTAATGTATCTTACTATATGTTATCATGTTTATGTTTTTGAATTACAGTATTAGTTAAAGTTTTAGAAAGATAAATGTTTTAGTCAATGCCAATTTACCTTATAAAACATACAAAATAATATATCAATTATATTATTATATTCCTTCATTCTACTTTGGGCCTCAGGAAGAGACGTCTCTAAAATTATGTGAGATTACCTACCAATACAAACAGAACATGCATGTGATTTCCACTTTGGAAAACTATTGAGAATTTTCTTCAAATGGAAGGATCTCAAAGTACATGGATTTTTTAAATAAGGATTTTGGGGACAGAATAGTATCAAGTCTCTGATTGGATATTATGAGTTGTGGATTAATAAATTGATTGACTGGATCAACTTTGGAAGGGATTTGGAAGCTTCAGAGGGTTTATTTCTTTAAGTTAGGCAAATCTATATTCTGTTCCCATGTATTGTAATCGACTTGAGTATAATTTATTATTTTTTTTAATGCCTGTTGCCAAAGTTCTGGTGGATAACATGATGTGAGATAAAATGCACTAAGACTGGACAATCTACTTCTGTAGAGATACTGCCTCGGAAACCCAAGGAGAGGTTGCTATGAGTCAAATCAACTCGGCAGCAGTGAGTTTGAGTTTTACTATTGTGTTAGCTCTATTGACATAATGTAATACATCAAATTCTCTCAAGGAGAAGGAAGTGTCTGATAAAGTAAGAGAGGTTTATGGAAAATAACATTATATTGGAACGTTTAATCCTAGTTGACTATAATTAACTCTGTCTTCATCTTATCTCTTCTCATTATTTCCTAATTTATTTTTATCTTTTTTTTTTTTTT
>NW_006921601.1:1354299-1367346 GCF_000298275.1 Orycteropus afer afer | reverse complement strand
CTTATTATATAAACTATTTGACTAAAAGTGTCTCACCTGAATTTAGAGACCATCTAAAGAACAGATTTGATGCATTGAACACCAATGACCAAAAACCAGATGAATTGTGGGATGACATTAAGAACATCATCCATGAAGAAAACAAAAGGTCATTAGAAAGACAGAAAAGGAAGACATGATGAAAATGGATGTCAGAAGAGATTCTGAAACTTGTTCTTGAATCAAACCCAAACCAAACTCACTGCTGTAGAGTCGGTTCCAACTTATTGTGACCCTTCCTTGGGCTTCCAAGGGGGTATCTCTATGGAAGTAGATGCCAAATCTTCCTTTTGAGGAGTGGCTGGTGGGTTTGAACCATCAGCCTTCTGATGAGCAGTCAAATACCTGAACAGACAATAGCTAAAGCAAATGGAGGACATGAAAAGATAAAAGAGCTAAACAGAAGATTTCAAAGAGCAGCTTAAGAAGACAAAGTTAATTATTATAATCAAATGTACAAAGACCTGGAGTTAGAAAAACAAAAGGGAAGAACACACTCAGCATTTGATAAGCTGAAAGAACTGAAGAAAAAATTCAGGCCTTGAGTTGCCATATTGAAAGATTCTATGGGCAAAATATTGAATGATACAGAAAACATCAAAAGAAGATGGAAAGAATATACACAGTCACTATACCAGGAAGAATTGGTTGATTGATGATCATCCATTTCAGGAAGTAGCATATGATCAAGAACCAATGGTATTGAAGGAAGAAGTCAAAGCTGCACTGAAGGAACTGGTGAAAAACAAGACTCCAGGAATTGATGGGACACTCATAGAGATGTTTCAATAAATGGATGCTGCACTGTAGGTACTTGTCTGTGCCAAGAAATTTGGAAGAGAACTATCTGGCCAAATGACTGGAAGAGATTCATATTTGTACCCATTCAAAAGAAAGTGATCCCACAGACTGTGGAAATCATCAAACAATATCATTGATATCACATGCAAGTAAAATTTTGCTGAAGATAATTAAAAAATGGTTGCAGCAATATTTTGACAGGGAACTTCTAGTAATGCAAGCTGGATTCAGAAGAGGACATGGAACAAGGGACATAAGTACTGATGTCAGATGGATCTTGGCTCAAAGCAAAGAATACCAGAAAGTGTTTACTTATGTTTTATTGACTATGCAAAAGCATTAGACTGAGTGGACCATAAAAAATTAGGGATAACATTGAGAAGTATGGAATTCCAGAACACTTGATTGTACTCATGAGGAACCTGTACATAGACCAGGAAGATGTCATTTGAATGGAACAAGAGCATACTGCATGGGTTAAAATCAAGAAGGGAGTGCATCAGGGTTGTATCCTTTCACCATACTTATTCAACTTGTGTGCTAAGCAAATAATCTGAGAAGCTGAATTATACAAAAAAGAACATGGCATCAGGATTGGAGGTAAGAGTCACTAACAACTTGTGATATGCAGATGACACAACCTTGCTTTTTGAAAGTGAAGATGACTTGAAGCACTTACTGATGAAGATTAAAGACTACAGTCTGCAGTATGGATTAAATCTTAACATAAAGAAAAGGAAAACCCTCACAACTAGGCCAATAAGCAGCATCATGATAAATGGAGAGAAGATTGAATTTGTCAAAGATTTCATATTACTTGGTTCCACAATCAACACCCATGGAAGCAGCAGTGAAGAAATCAGATGATGTATTGCACTGGACAAATCAAATGACTTCTTTAAACTGCTGAAAAGCAAAGATGTCTCTTTGAAGACTAAGGTAAGCCATGTCTTTTCAATTGCCTCATATGCATGTGAAAGCTGGACAATAAATAAGGAAGACCGAAGAAGAGTTGATGCTTTTGAGTTGTGGTGTTGGCAAAGAATACTGAAAGTACCATGGCCTGCCAGAAGAACTAACAAATCTGTCCTGGAAAAAGTGGAACCAGAAAGATCCTTGGAAGCGAGAATGGTCAGACTTGGTCTGACCTATGATGGTCATGTTGTCGGAAGGGACCATTCCCTGGAGAAGGATATCATGCTTGGTAAAGTGGAGGGTCAGTGAAAAAGGGAAAGACGTTCTATGAGATGGATAGACACAGTGGGTGTCATGATGGGCTCAAGCTTAGTGGGGATTGTTAGGTTAGCACAGGACCAGGCAGTATTTTGTTCTGTTGTACATAGGGTTGCTATGAGTTGGAGCTGACTTGATGGCACCTAACATCATCAACAACAACAATTTATATACCCATATAGTATATAGTGATTTATCACTGAATGTTTAGAATAGAGGGTAGAGAAGAAGTAGTTATTATATTTGGTTGTTGTCCAATCACCGCACATGAAGAATATAATGTTCAAGGACCTCCTGTTTCTGATCAGATCCAAGAACCATTTATTTATGCTTTCTTATTGTCAAGTAGGCCATTCCTAGCCATTTCATTTCTCCTGTCACAAGCAAATCTGGTGAGACTGTTATTACAATATCATGACCCTTCAGAACAATAAAGTACTTCTTGCCTGTACCAAGAATTCTGTTTATTTAATGCTGATTTGCACTACGTCTTATAACACTGCATCATTCATTATGTTGCCCATGAATAAATGCTTCCAATGACTCTACCAACAGTTGTTTCTGTGCTTCATTGATCATGACTACGACTACCAATCTTAACCAGAGCATTCAGAAAAAAATTTTCTCATACTCATTATTTTTATTCTCTTCATCTAACTTTACCATATGAAATTTTATAGCTAAAATACATCTTCCAATCCTCTGAAATCTTTAAACCTTAAGTAATGCATTTCTAGAATGTCAACTCTTTCAATGGCGACCACACTGCTTACTTTCACCCAGTGCCATTAGTGGGAAGTATGTACACAGAGTGATAGAACCATTCTTTTTCACACAAGAATGACCCTATCATATCTAGCATTATTTAAGACCATGAAAGCGTTATGCTACCATATCAATTCACAGATTGGAAGTACCTGGTGGCATTGCAGAACATTGGTTTTCAATACCCTTGGAGCAGCCACTTCTGGAAGCCTGCCTGACAGTTGGTGTGGAGTCTATGGGATGGTCACTCTGGGAATCAGTTCCAAGTGGTAGTGAGGAGATAAGGTAAAGGATGTCTGCTGTTGTCATGGTCATTGTTGGGTGCTGTAGACAGGAGACACCACCAGGGTCAGAATACAGATAGGGGAGAGACAGTGTGCAGCTCTATGCATGTGGCTCAAACACAAAATTCAGCAGTGGACCATGGGTAGCCCAGAGACCTGAACTCATCTTATGCCTGACATGAGTGAACTTGCCCTAAATCAGCAGGTCAGCACAATTCTGGCAGTCCCACTTTGTACTGATATCACTAAAGAACTATGGTATCCAGAGAGTTATTACTCATCATGCCACCCTCTTGAAATCAGACTCCAGACACAGGGCCCCTGAAAAACCCCATAGACATAAGTTGCAGAGCTCCTTAGGGCAAATTGTCAATCTCATGTTCTTGTAGGCATTGGTACAAGAGAATCATCAAATTCTCGAAGAGTAGAAATGGGGACTGGGCTGATGTGTGTTTAGTCTGGGCTTGGGGTCACACTCAGATGGCACTGCTCACCTTAGCTTGTCCCAAACACCATAAGGGCACTTAAACTTTTTTGAATAATCTACTCCAAAGCACAGAGATTCCCTAAGGTGGGAGCCCAGGATAGAGTCTCTGCTCACCCAGGTCTAAGCATGATACTGCAATTGGTTTGTGAACTTTTTAAAGGCCGACATTATTGTGCATTGTTAAGGCTATATTGAATTTTTCCATTCCCGTTAATAGATTTAACCAGAAGTTCCTTTATACATGCCACAGACCCCTTAATATCATTGACAGTAGAAAAACATTGCCTTTGTTTAGTATGCTTATGTGTGGCACAGGTATTACAACACAGGGAAGTGGTCAGTTCTTACAACTCAGCACTTAAGGATCACAGTCATGAAGGCTAAACCGATTTCAACCACTCTTTGATATTAGTCTATTTGTACCTGAACTCAGAGTTTCTGTAACTTCCCTTTTCTCAGTCTTGGGCTACTTGCTTTATCTCTCACTTTTCTAGATATTCCACCTGGGCCCAATGGTGGAGCCTCACATATATGCATAAAATATTTTCTGCTATAAGTCTCCTATGAGAGCTATGAGTTGTGGTCAAAAGAATTCATCTGTGTGATTCCCTCCACCTCTTGTTACATGCAAATGATTCTAAAGACAGGTAAAATTTATACTTTTTATGCACATAAGCTTCTGCCTTTCTCTGGAACTCAGTTTTCTTATTTTTAAAATGAAAGGGATATATTAAGTGAGTCTCAAAATTTTTCCACCTTTAAAACTCTATGTTTCCAAATTTGTAGAGGCATGAGGTAGAGGCTAAAGAACAAACAAACACACACACACAAAACACTAACTAAGACAAATTTAACCCATGCTCACAGACAGAGATATTCCACAAGTTATTACAAGATGCAGGAATGTGCTTTAGTCACTGTTAAATTCCAGACAAAGAGCTGACCAGATTAATAGAAGGTAATGTTGCTATTCTTGTCTACTTGGCTGCATATGCTCCTATATCTTAATATCCTACTGTGGTGTGCTACTAATTGCTTGCTATCATGATACAGACCTGGAGATGGAGCTAAATAATAGAACATGATGGAGAATTCTCATTTCCAAGCAAGAGTGCTCTGGTCAGTCATAAGTCTCCACTGAGTACCTCTTTCAATTGATTTAAAGAAAATATTCTCCAGTCATATCTGGAGTTTGGAAATGGAACTAAATATTGAATATCTGTAGGAATAACAAATATACTTAAATTATTCTAAGCTTGACATCAAGCCCTGTCTTGTGCTAAAACCACAGAATGACTATGATTTTATTTTTTTTCTAAAGTCTGTGTAAACAATATGAAATAGAAGGGTAATTGAAAGATAAAAATCAATTAGACTTAGACCTGGGCACATGTACAATTATTTACATCTAAAATACCTTTGTTTCAAGTGAGAAAATAATATCATGTCTCCTTAATGTCTATACGTAGTGTCTCATGTTCTTCAGTTCACAAGGGCTTTGTATACTGGAAAAAGGGAGAATAAAGAAGAGCAACAGAGAAAGAAGGGAAAGAAGAAAGAGGAAGGAGAGTGAGAATGACAATGAGAACAAGAGTAGGGAACATAAAAATATAAATGAGTCAGTTATTGTTAAGAAGGAGGAAGAAATTTGAGATTTACTATAAGTAATGTAAAACTGTGGATCAGGAGATGTTCTAATAAACACATATGTACAATTCATATACTTAATTCACGCATAATATATAAACCTTATTTTCTTAATCTATAAAAGTGAAATTATTAAAGCAATGTTCCTTCATGTTTTAATCTTATCTGTAAGAGAAAACACATGAAAAAAAAAATGTAGATAGTTCTCACTCTTCTTTGTCTTCCATTCTACTCCAAAACCATTGCTCTCAGGACATCTGCCTTCTCCATTACCCAATGCCCTTTGCCCAATTACACATGGAAAGAGGGGCTACTAGTAAAAATAGCTTTGCTTTTTCTGTCAATCCTAAACCACGGCCAATCAAAATGAAAATTTTGGCCACCATTACCTCATATTACAGAAGATGTAAAAGACAGCTCAGATTATTTTGGGTAGTGTGTGGATATATATATATATATTTGTCTTTACAAAATCATTCTTTCTGTACAAATATCTTTACAACCTGTTCCCATATCTGCTTGGTCCTGACTCCATAGATGATTGGGTTAAGAGCAGGTGGAACAACCACATATAGATTAGCCAAAAGAATGTGGATGTAGCGGGGAATATTCTGGCCAAAGCGATGAGTCATGAAAGAAAAAAATGCTGGTGTATAGAAGCAAAGCATGACACAAACATGGGAACCACATGTATTGAAAGCCTTTAGTCTGGCATCCTGAGATGGAAGGCGAAAAACAGCCCGGAGAATGAGCACATAAGATGAAGTAATCAGGATCACATCCACAATAATATTAGAAATAACCATGAGCCCATAGATGATGTTGACCTTGATGGAAGCACAGGCCAATCGAGCAAGACCCATGTGCTCACAGTATGTGTGAGGGATGATGTGATGGCCACAGAAGGGCAACCGCAGAATGAGAAACACAAACGGGGTCACAAGAACTAAATTCCTCCCAACAACAACAGAGCCTAGAATGGTGATAGTTTTATTGGTGAGGATCATCATGTACTGGAGAGGGTTGCATATGGCAACAAAACGGTCATAGGCCATGACCACCAGGAGAACTGTCTCCATGCCTGTAAACATGTGGATAAAGAACATCTGAGTAAGACATCCCCCAAAGCTGATCTCCTGGAGATTGAACCAGAATATCCCCAGCATTTTGGGGATAGTAGATGTGGACAGACCCAGGTCAATCATAGACAACATGGCCAAGAAGTAGAACATGGGCTGGTGGAGGCTATGTTCAGTCTTGATCACAAAAAGGATAGTGATGTTCCCCACAAGGGCGATCAGGTACACAATAGAGAATGGGAAAGCAATCCAGATATGTACATTTTCCAGGCCTGGTATTCCCAGCAAAAGAAAGATGGGAGGATGCCACTGGGTGTTATTGATAGAAGGCATTCTTCTAGCAAGTATCGTTGAAATCCTGTTATGAAGGAAGGATCTCACTTTCTTTAATATCTTCTCTTATCAAGGTCCTGGAGAAATTGAAAGACCTCTAATCAGTGTGGTAGAGGTAGTGGTAGAAGTAGCTAAATTACCAAATTGGAGATTCTTTTCTTTCTAGATGATAACTGAGCTGTCCTCTCACTACCTATTGTTCTATGAGATCCATCATAGACTATATTGTCCCAGGCCTTATTAGTGTATATATTTTTATTATATTGACATTTCAGATCTTTGAAGGAACTGTCAACATTTTAAAATGAATATAATAGTAAATATTTACATCATTTGACATTCTTTTATTCCTTTTGAAAATATCCCCTTTGTACTTTTGGAAAATTACCTTATACAGTAGTTCTCAAAGTATGATCGTGGCCCCTGGTCATTCTTGCGTCCTAGAATTGGACTTACTTCAGTGGGTTAACTCTCACCAAATAATACACAAGCCTATGACCTGAACCATCACACCAAGGAGATACAATCCTTAGAACAATCAACCATGGGAGATCAGAAGGGTAGCATTTGAACAAGGAGAAAGCTAGGGAGGCAGGAATGCATAGAAAGAAGGACAGAGGGAAAGGGTAGCCACAGGGAATATGTGGGAGGAGAGCTGTTACATTGCCGGAATTATAAAGTGTCATGAAACAAAATGTATGAACTGTTGAATGGAAGATAAATCTGCACTGCAAAATTTCATCCAAATCACAACAAAAAGTTTAAAAAATAACAAAAAAAAGGAAGAGAAGTTGTCTTTTTCAAGGAATCCACAAGATCAAAATTATTTTCACAATAAGACATTTTATTCCCTTTTTATTCTCATTCTCTCATGAATACACCATGGAGTTTTCCAGAGGCTATATATGATATGTGATATCATAGTGGAGAAAACGCAGATGTAAATAGAAGATTTCAGTTCTCTTGTATTAAACCAGACTTTAAAGAGGTTTTAAAATGTAAACCAATGCCATTCTTATTATTTTGAAAATATAGTTATTTTAAAAGAAAATATGTAATTTGTGTTTATATATAATGGGTTTATCAGTTTATTAATTTTTAATTAATAAAATGTTTAAATTCTCAATTTTAAGTTCTAATGTAGTAAAAACTTATGGGTATAATTCATATAAATAAAGGCTCTTTGGGTTCTTTAATAATTTGTGGAAGTATTAAAGAGTCCAGTGCCTAAGGCACTTGACTGCTAACCAGGAGGCTGGTGGTTCAAACCCACCAGCCACTCCTCAGAAGGAAGGTTGGGCAATCCTACTTCCCTAATGATAACTGCCTCGGAAACCCAAGGAGGGGTCGCTAGGAGTCGGGGCCGACTCGATGGCAAATAACAACAACAACAAGAAGTTCAAATGAGAACTTTTGCCTTACACCATAGTCTATGTTTTGATATGATGTAATTGTAAGATTTGCCTTACCAGTGCTTAGACATTCACATGACATATGGCAATTCAGTCAGATGGTTTCTGTTAGATTTTTTCTTATTCTAATTCTGCTATTCTGAGCAGACTCTTTCTGTTATGAGATCGCCACTGCTTTTGATGCTTCTCTGGTAGCATAGTGGCTAAGACACTTGCCTGCTAACCAGACGGCTGGCGGTTCAAACCCACCAGCCACTCCTCGGAAGGACGGTTGGGCAATCCTACTTCCGTAGTGATACTGCCTCGGAAACCCAAGGAGGGGTCGCTATGAGTCGGGTCCGACTGGACGGCACGTAACAACAATCTTCTGAAATTGTCTTAGTTTCAAATCCCATTTTTCTAGCCTCCTGTTTATTCTGCAATCCTGATGCACTTCCACTAAATTGCCTTCTGCTTGTCAACCAAACTAACTTCATCTTCCTTACAACCTTGAACACCGATTGTTGTTGTTATTTGCCGTCGAGTCGGCCCCGACTCATAGCGACCCCTCCACCGATAATGACACACAAAATTATACCAATTTAAATTTGCACATAGCTTATGAAAAGATTAAATGTCTAGCAAATTTAATGATATGGAAACTAAAATATTTGTCAGGAATTTTTCTTGATTCCTGTAAATGAAATTACTTTTTAAAAAAATCTCTTTGTGCCCTTATGACTGTGTAGCAACTGTTACCTGAATTGTATAATGTTATGTAATATTCATTTATATATTTTCCTTATCTCTATCAACAAAATGCCTGCTACCAAGAGCAAAGAACCAGGAGGTAAGTGATTGGTAGCGTAGTGCCTAAGGCACTTGACTGCTAATAAGAAGGCTGGAGGTTCAAACCCACCAGCCACTCCTTGGAAGGAAGATTGGACGATCTACTTCCCTAGTGATACTGCCTCGGAAACCGAAGGAGGGGTCGTTATGAGTTGGGTCCGACTCGACAGCACATAACAACAACAACAACAGTGTTATATAAGTGTTTGCTTCCAGTTGTTCAGTACTTAGCCCTGGAATTGAGTCAAGGTTTGTATAAACGTTTATGTGTGTGTGTGTGTGTGTGTGTGTGTTCAGAGAGGGAGAATGAGAGAGGGAATATTTTTAGTATCTATGTGATGCACATGTAAGTTGTCTTGCAACTTTGCAGATAGTGATTATGTTGTAGAAATACCAAGGCAAGTAAATTAATATTCTGTTTTCTATGAAAAGAAAAGCAGAATCTCTCAAGAGGAACTGGAAATAAAGTTTCCCATGTGTAGAGCAGAGTGGAGTTTTCCAGTGCTAAGGGGAAAATTCTAGGCTAAGAAATCAGAGGCCAGTTGTTTGTGAGACTCGACTTGGAAAAGATATTTCCTCAGAAATGTCTAGGATGACATGTCATGAGGTTCACAGCACAGAGTCCATTCCCTCTTCAGTGCCGCTCTTTGTCAATATGATTCTTCACTACCTGGAGAATTCAGGTGCATTCAGGTGAACAGCAGAGGGACTGATCTCTGACAGTATAGTTCAGCACCCACAGGACTTCCACCTTCTCACAATTTTGACAAGAGTGCTTCTTCACAGTGTGCCACAGGCGATGGCAGACCGTATGTGACCAATAAACGTAAAGATCATTCTTGGAGGGTAAAGTGCTAAGTTCACCTTTCCTAGATGTGCACATTGACAAAAAGACCAGTCTGAAAGTTCATTTTTCAAAGCTAAATTGATAATGGTTTTACTTGTAGGTATATCAGTTATATAATAGAATCTTTTAGTTAGAGATCTTTTCCCTTTAGTGCCCACCATCTCTCCATTATCTGAGTTTGTGATTTGTTTTTTACCTCTTCTTTGTTCCTGTTGATTCTAATAGTGAAATATTACAGGTGATTTGTGTGGACTTGGAAATCATTCATACATGACTTAAAGTCCTGTAATGACATTCACTAGGTGGAAATCCTTGGACAGCTTCTTTAACTTGATACATCAGTTTCTTCTCTTTTAAAATTGGGATAATAAATGCTAACTGATGTATTTTATTTTAAACATAAATAAAACCAATATATATAAAGACATTAGCTCATAGCAGAGACTCTATAAAAGGCAGTTACTTAAATTATTAATGCTCTCCAATATTTTAGTTTTATTTTAGCTGCAGATAGCTAAAACACATTCACCTAATAGAAGAAATAACTCACTTTACTATAAAGGGCCCATGCTTTATAATTAATGAGCCAGAAAGTGAGAAGAAGGAGGTGTGGAGGGAAGGATGGCACAGAGAAGCCGGAGTGAAGGAGCAGCACAGAGCCACGCAGGTCTCTGTACCTCTAGATTTGTAAGAATACATATAAACCTAATCTTTCTCAGTTTGAAAAGGAGCAATTTCCTCACTTTCTTCACAGGGTTTTTCAAGCTAGATGGGACCAAAGCAATTTAGGAGTGGATAACAACTTTCATTCAGGTGTTTTCATGATTGGGTCATGAAGCAGGAGCCAGAGGAGGAGAGGGTTCTCTGTGATCTATAGGGATATTGGTCTTATAATACTAAAAATAAGCTTGGATAAGTCTCCATAAAATAGTGTGGGCACAGGCTGGTCAAGCCATAATTTGACAGATCTCTAAATTCACTAGGGTTATAAGGGAGATGCAAGAAGAAAATTGTTGTTAGGTGCTGTCAAATTGTCTCCAACTCATAGCGACCCTATGTACAACAGAACAAAACACTGCCTAGGCCTGTGCTAGCCTCACAATCCTTGCTATACCTGAGCCCATCATTGGCAGCCACTTTGTCAACCCATCTCTATGAAGGCCTTCCCCTTTCTTGTTGACCCTCCACTTTACCAAGCATGATATCCTTCTCCAGGGAATGGTCCCTTTTGACAACATGACCAAAGTAGGTGAGATGAAGTCTGGCCATTCTCACTTCCAAGGAGCATTCTGGCTGCACTTCGTCTGGGACAGATTTGTTCTTTCTTTTGGCGGTCCCTGGTACTTTCAGTATTCTTCGCCAACAACACAACTCAAAAGCATCAACTCTTCTACAGTCTTCCTAATGAAGTAGATGATTCTATTTTGTAATTTCATGAGAAATCCACTCCCCTCTCCCTTTCCCAAACAAGACATCCCTGAGAAACCCACAACATTCCTTTCCCTGTGAGCCCTGTCAACCCCCATCAATCTTTCCTAGGCAATAACCTGGCAATTTATCGCTTCTGTAACACGCTTGCTTGCCTATTTGCAGTCCTAAGCTATATAAACCTGCCTGAAATTAGGATCTGGGCTGCAGTTGGGGAGAACGCTTTAGTTCCCTGCAGCCCAGCTATAGCTGAATAAAGACTTCCAAATTCTGGACATTATAGTGGTCATCAATTTATTCTAAACCCACAACACTTATTCATTGTCCAGCTCTCACATGCATATGAGGTGACTGAAAATACCATGGCTTGGGTTAGGCACACCTTAGTCTTCAAGGTGCTCTTCAGCACTTTAAAGAAGAAAATAAAAATAGTGCCAACCAAATGGAAAATATCTAGATCATTTTATTTGAATATTGACATCAGTCAGACTTCTACTTCTCTCACCAAACACACATGTACAACAGTGGACTACAAAATGCATTCTTCTACTTCAGATGAAAGACAGGAAGTCCAATCAAAGGTTGTGGTTCCCTACCAACAATAATTGATTTGATGGCCAGAAAAATCTTCACTCTTGGGTGTCAGCAGATAGAACTCCATGCTACTATGATATTGTATTTGTGGTGGTCTAGTTGTGGGTAGTGTTTTGTGTGAACATATGTGTACGTGAATGTACATTTGTGTGTCTGTGTATGAGAGAATGAAAGAGAGAGAGAGACAGAGACAGAGAGGCAGAGAGAGACAGAAAGAAAGAGAAGCTGATTTACCTCTGTGATATTTCTATTCCTTTTCCTCACCTGGGGTAGAATAATGAGCATTGAAGGAAGTGCTCAAAGATGGTGATGGGGAGCCCTTTCAAGCCGCTGGCCCCCATGTCTGCCTAGTCACATGTAGAACATCTTTATAGCCACTGATGGTGTTCCTAAATCTAGGCATGGCCCAGAATCCTTGAGCTTAGCCTTCAGAATCCTCTGGGAATAAATATTGCTCAGAGGTCATTAAGTCCCTCTTTGTTCCTCCCTAACATCTTCAGAGATACACCATGCCAGATATACCTCTTTAGCTCACAAGAGACTGTAGTGTTAGCTGTTAGTGAGGGAAATATCCTTTAGGGAGTTGGAGCCGGGGTGGGAAATGGTATTGAATCCATCTCCCTCAGGAGCCATGAAAACATTAGGTTTATACCCTGAAGTTTTGAGGGTGTTTGACATACTAAGAAACTGTCCTTAGCAACACTTTCTGTTTTGTATAATATAAATATGTCTCACACACACACACACAAACATACACACACACTGTCATCATGTTAAAATAGTTTTACCAACTCTTATGCAAATACAAAGGACAGAGTGATCATATCTGGTCGATTTGTACAGAAAACTATCATGGAGGAAGTAGTAATTAAGGGAAGAGTTGAAGGCAAATGGAAATGAGAGGTGATAATATTTTATGGAGGTCATTTGGTGAACAAAGACCAGGATACGAATTGGGGAGTCATGAAGTATAATTGAAGGTTAAAAGTTGATTGGGCAATGAGTGAAGGACTTTGATCATTATGGTGTTCATACTTTATCATATAATGCCTACACTATACAATGTAGAAAGTGGGAGCATTTGGAAGGATTTTTAAACAGAGATTGGATAGAGTCAGACTTGATTTGGGAAGATAAATTTAAGGATAACGGAGAGGATGGATACTATGAGGGGAGGCTAGAGACTAGAATTTTCATTAAGTAAAAGAGAATTTAATGGTATATATACATACATACACATATACGTGTGTGTGTGTGTGTGTGTGTGTGT
>NW_006921601.1:1337366-1354019 GCF_000298275.1 Orycteropus afer afer | reverse complement strand
CATGGCACAAATAGTTAAATGCTCAACTGCTAAACAAAAGGTTGGTGATTTGGACCCAGCCAACAGTACCTCAGAAGAAAGGCCTGGCAATCTGTTCTGAATGATCACAGCCTTGAAAACCTATGGAGCATTATTATATTCTGTAACACATGGGTCACTTTGAATTTCAGTTGACTTAACAAATACAACTTGATCCATATATTTTTTTAGCAATAGTTGTTACATACATTTTCCATGTTTTTAATAGACAGATATTACAGTGAAATTTAACTTAACCCTATCCTTTGAATCTCACGAAGCAAAGTGCCTTGAATATAGGAGGTACTCAGTCATTGTTGAATTACATTATTTTGAAACATAAAGATTACAGTTCTATTAGGCTCTCAATTTATCCCCTAATATGATTTTATATTCTATGCCCCTGCTATAAAAGTTCTTCCACTGTGTCTTCTGGAAACAGTTTTTATTTTTCTTTATGAGCAGGAATATTATTTATGCCTTAACTTTTTTTTAAAATTGATGTAAATATAAAAGTAACAAAATTTGCCACTTTACCAGTCTTCACATGCACAGTTCAGTGACATGAAATATGTTCATCATGTTGTTCATCCATCACCCATTTGGAAAGAACCTTTCCAGGAGAATGGCAGAGGGTACTAATCTCTGACAGTATAGTCCAAAGCCAGGTCTTTCCCTCTCACAACTCTGTCCAGATCCTCTGGTTTCACTGTGATTACTAATGTCAAAGGACATCACATACCAAACCCAACTCAAGAGGTGGGATAAATGGCTCCATCTCTGGATTAGAGGATATTAAGCATCATACTGAAAAGGCTCTTTAGGAAGTCAAAAATTTAAGGTCATTTTTACAATCTAGTACACCTGTTAGGAAATACCACTTACACCCAGATCATGAAAATATTCTACATTTTATTCTAAAACTATATTTTCATATATTTATTTCATATTTTCATTCACATTCCATTTGAATGAATTTTGCTTTATGCCATGAAGTAGAGTCAAGTGTTATTTTTAAATATCCAGTTGATCCATAAATCTACCTTGGTATATTTGCAGCACCTACAAATGCATATATAGAAATATCCTCTGCCAAGCCTATATATGCTCATCGGTGTATCCAATTCACCTTCCCGTACATATTCAGGTTGCATGTCTGACTATGTATCCACTTGTATATTATTTTTGTTATTACTATTATTGTAGAGTTGTGTATGTAATAGTATTATCTTTGTTGTCTATAACGCTTATGCACCTCTCCTTGTATTCCTTTATTCTGGTCACATGGTGCTGACCTCCCCCTATTGCATATTGACTTTCCCTTCACCTGGGTTAATATGTGGCTACTTTCTAGCTTATAATTTTCCCTCCCCGATCTTCTCATCCCTGTTAATACTCAAAATTTCTTTCTTTGTGCAAACCTTTTCTTGACTTTTTATAATAATTGTCTCATACAACAATTGTCCTTTTGTGATTGACATATTTCACTCAGCATAATGTCCTCCAGGTCCATGTTATGAGGTGTTTCATTGATGTCATTTTTCTTTAATGTTGTGTAGTATTCTGTTGTGTGTATGTTCCGTGGTTTGTTTATCTATTCATTGGTTGATGAACAGTTAGGCTGTTTCCATCTTTTTGCTATTGTGAATAATGCTACAATGAACATGGGGGTGCATTTATCTATTTGTGTCATGGATGTCATTTCTAAGGCACTTGACTGCTAACCAGAGGCTGGCAGTTCAAACCCACCAGCCATTCCTCAGAAGGAAAGTTGGGCAATCTACTTCTGTACTGATACCACCTTGCAAACCCAAGGAGGGGTCGCTATGAGTTGGGTCTGACTTGACAGCACATCACAACAAAAACAACAACAACTCTTATTTCTCTAGGATAAATATCTAGTAGTGGGATTGCTGGATCATATTGTATTCTCTTTCTGACTTTTTAAGGAAGCATCATACCATTTCCACAGTTTTCAGTACCACCAGCAGTGTAAGAGGGCTCCAATCTCTTTACACATTCTCCAGCATTTGTCGTTTAATTTTTTTTCTTTTTTATTAATGGTGGGCTGAGATGATATCTCATTGTTCTTTTGATTCATGTCTTGCTAATGGCTAATGATCATGAACATTCATTTATCTTTTTGTTTTCTGCCTGAATGTCTTCTTTAGTGAAGTGTCTGTTCATGTCCTCTGCCCGTTTTTTTAATTGGATTGTTTGTCTTCTGTTGAAGGATTGGACTTTTCTATACATTTTAGAGATTAGTCCCTTGTCCAGTATTTCTTCAAATGTTTTTCCCAGTCTGTAGGTTCTCTTTTCATGCTTTTGGTAAAAGTAATATGCCTCTTTTTTTAAAAAATGTCTTTTAATGTGTATAAATGTTTAATTTTTAGGAGGTCCTAGTTGTCTCGTTAGTCTTCTACCATTTTAGTAGTTTTACTTTTCTACCATTTTTAGTTATGTTTGATAGTCTATGTATGTCATGTATTAGGGCCATTAAGTTTGCTCTTACTTTTTCCTTGATAATCTTTACAGTTTTGGATTTTATATTTAGGTCTTTGATCCTTCTTGTGTTAATTTTTGTACATGGTGAGAAATATGAATCCTGTTTCATTTTTCTTCAAATGCATCCCGTTTTTCTAGCACCATTTGTTAAGGAGACTGTCTCTTCCCCATTTAATGTGTTTCATCTTGTCTTAGGCTTCATTCTCAGGTGAGGCAAAACCAGTGAAGCTTATGTGTGTGTGTGTGTGTGTGTGTGTATGTATGTATATGGTGAGGTGAAAAGCCTCACCTAGTTGTAGAGGCTGGCAAGTCTCAAGTCTGTGGGTCAGACTTCAGGCTGGAGGCTTCTTGTTACTCTCATAGCTTCTGGGGCCGATGGACCCAAAATCAGCAATTCAGGTGGCAAGTTGCTAGCTCAGGGGGTGCAGAGGCTGACAAACCAAAGATTGGCAGGTAAGATGGCAGGCTGCTGACTCACAGGCTGTAGGGGCTATCAAATTCCAGATTGACAGGTAATATGGCAGGCCATTCTCTGAAATCCAAAGAACTGGAATTTAGATGATGAGGAGCCTTATGCAGAATCTATGTGGAGCAAAAAGCAGTGACTTTTGCCAGAATGTCCACACGTATTAGATGCAGGCCCCACACTTGAGGAAACTCCCTTTCAACTGATTGGCTTCTCATAGCAGCTCTTGTCATGGAGGTGATTACATTAAATTATATCTGATCATAGGGTATGGCTACATTATAACTGTCAAACCATTGGAAATCATGGCCAGCCAAGTTGACACACTACCTTAACCATCTGTATCTCTACAGAAGTAGATTGTCCAGTCTTCCTTTTGAGAAGTGGCTGGTGGATTTGAAGTGCCAGCTTCCTGGTTAGCAGTCAAATTCCTTAAGCACTATGCCATGAGATTGGTAGTGTGAGCCTTCTTCATTTCTTCTTCTGCTTTTATAGTGTTTTGCTTATTTAGGGTCTCTTTCCTTTCCATATAAAATTGGTTTGTCTATCTCTGAATGATGATGGAATCTAGATCAGGATTGCATTATAACTATAGATCGTTCTGAGTGGTATTGACATTTTCATGATGTGAAATCTTCCTATCCATGAAGATGGTATATTGTTCCATTTATGTAAGTCTCTTTTGGTTTCTTGTAGTAATGTTCTGCAGATTTTTTTGTATAGGTCTTTTGTTTCTCTGGTTGGTTTATTCCTAACTACTTAATCTTTTGGGTGACTATGTAAATGATATTGTTTTCTTGATTTCATTTCTGGAGATGTCTTTGTTAGTATAGAGGAGTTCAACTGATTTTTCTATGATGATCTGGTATCTGCTACTTAGCTGAATCTTCCTATTAATTCCGATAGTTTTCTTATTGAGTCTCTAGGATTCTGTATTGATAGGATCATATCTGCTGATATAGTTTACTCCACTATAAATTTAGATACATTTTATTTCTCCTTGCCATATTGCTCTGGCTAAGACTTCCATAAAATGTTGAATAGGAGTGATAATAAAGGTCATCTTTGTCTGTGTCTCTTGCAAGGGGAATGTTTTCAGTCTCTTTCTATTGAGAATAATATTGGCCATGGGTTTTATGTGTGTGCTCTTAATTATGTTGAGGTATTTCCCTTTTATTTCTATTTTTCTGAGCATTTTTATCAAGAACAGGTGTTATATTTTGTCAAATGCCTTTTCTGCATCAATTGATATGATCATGTGGTTCTTTTCCTTTGTTTTATTATGTGGTAGATTACATTGATTGCTTGTGTAATGTTGAAACATCCTTGAATATCTGGTATAAATCCCACCTGGTCATGATACATTAATTTTAATATGTTGTTGGATTCTATTGGCTAAGATTTCATTGAGAAATATTGTATCAATGTTAATGAGGGATATTTGTCTATAATTTTATTTTTGAGTGATGTCTTTGCCTTATTTTAATATCAGGGTTATGGTGGCTTCATTGAATGGGTTTGAGAGTATTCCATCCTTTTTTATATTCTGGAATAGTTTGAGTAGCAGAATTGGTGTCAGCTCTTTGAATATTTAGTAAAATTTTCCAGTGAAGCCATTTGGGTTAGGGCCTTTTTGGTTGTTGTTGTTTTTGTTGGGAGTTTTTATTTATTTATATTTTTTTCAAATGATTGTTTTGGTTTTCTAGTGCTGCTGTAACAGACATACCACCAATGAGTGTTTTTGACAAAAAAGGATTTATTCCCTTACAGTTTAGGAGGCTAGAAGTCTGAGTTCAAAGTGCCAGTTCTAGGGACGTGGTGAGGGCCCCTCAACCTTGGACTTCAGCTCTGCCTCTTCTCCTGGCCCATTGGTGCTGGAGGCATCCTTTGACTCAGGCAGCTTCTAGCTGCTGAGGCTGAGAAAGCCAAGGTTGACAAGTAAAATGGCACAGTCCCAAGATTAGCAAGTAACTCAGCAGGTCACTATTTCAAATCCAAAAACAGTCCCAAGATTGGCTGACAACTTGCCAGTCCTGATGACTCAGCCAAATAAATGATCTAGATATGCCAAGAAGCTCAGAGATCTTTCTTAAAACTTCTCTTTGTATACTGGAAGGAGACCACATCCCGAAGGCAGCTACTCAGCTTCTCCAATAGATTTCACTATGGAGTTGATTACCAACCTCATCATGGAAAATATCTATATCCAGCTGCCCAGCCACTAAAAACCATGGCCCAACCAAGTTGATGCAGAACCTTAACTAACACAATGACCATTTCAATTTCTTCTTTTGTGATGAGTCTGTTCAAGTTTTGTACATCAGATTATGTTGGTTTGAGTAAGTATTGTGTTTCTAGAAATTTGTCCATTTCATTCAGGTTTTCAAGTTTGTTGGAATACAGTTCTTCACAGCATTCTGTTATTATATATATATTTTTTATTTCAGTAAGTTCTGTTATATTATTGCTTATTTCATTTCTTTTTTTGTTTTCTTTTTTACATCTTCTCTTTATTTTTATTTGCTAAATTTGCCTGTGATTTGTCAATTTTTCTTATCCTTTCAAAGAACCAACTTTTAGTCTTGTTGATTCTTTCTTTCTTTGCTTCATTTATTTTTACTTGAATCTTTATTATTTCATTTCTTCTGAAGACTGGAGGCTTTTATTTTTAGCTATTCTTTTTCTAATTGTTAGAGAGGTTGGATTGATGTGCTGATTTTGGTTTTTTCTTCTTTTTTGATGTGTGCATTTTTGGTATAAATTGGCCTCTGAGCACTGTTTTTGCTGTATCCCATAGATTTTTATATCTTGTGTTTTCATTATCAGTTGATTCAATGAATTTATTTTATTTCATTTTTATTTCTTCTATTATCCAGTAGTTTTGAAGCAGGGTGTTATTCCATTTCCGTATATATATATTTTTTCCCCCTTGATCTTCTGGGTATTGATATCTAATTTTATAGCATGTGATCTGAAAAGATACTTTATTATATTTCAATCTTTAAAATTATTGAGGTTTTCTTTGTGGACTAATATATGTTCTATTCTGGGGAGTGTTCCATGTGCACTGGAAAAGAAAGTATTTGTACTGTTGTTGGTTGGATGGTTCTATATGCATCTATGAATTCTAGTGGGTTGATTGTGTTGTTTAGATTTTCTGTATCTTTGTTGAGTTTCTTTCTAGTTATTTTATCTTTCATTAAAGGCACTTGACTGATAACCAGAAGGCTGGCGGTTCAAACCCACCAGCCATTCCTCGGAAAGAAGGTTGGGCAATCTACTTCTGCCTTGGAAACCCAAGAAGGGGTCACTATGAGTCAGGGAAGACTCAATGGCAAACAACAACAAAAATGGTGTATTCATTTTCTTCATTCTTTTGTCTGATGTTTCTCTGGAAGATTCATGTCAAGGAATTTGTCTTTGATTTCACTGATTCTGTTCTTCATTGATTCCATTCTACTCCTCTGTCTTTTCAGTGTGCTATCTACTTCTGAAATTTTAGTGTTTATCTTCTAGATTTCTAGTTGCTGTTTTTGTATACTTTCTAATTGTTGGTTTATTTATTTATTTTGTTCTTGTATTATTTCATTGAATTCCTCCAAAGTATTGTTTATGTTTTCCTTGATTTTGTTTGTGATTTTCTTGATCTTTTGTAGGGCCTAATATATTTGTCTTTTGAATTTCCTATTGGGTAGTTCTATCACCTTTTCTTCCTTAAGGAGACTTCTTGGTTATTTATTTGGTCATTTATTTGAGCCACCTTGTTTTGTTTCTTTGATCTGAAGTTGTCTGTTTTCTCCAGGACATAGTGGTATTATTGTATTTATTCATCGATTGTGAGTTGGTTGGATTTGTCCTGATTTTTTTTTTTTTTTTTTTTTTATGTAGGAGTGAGTGTGGTGGACTTAAAACTATAGTCATTAGTTTGGCAGTTTGTGGTGCTAACTGCCTGTCTTCAAGTGGGTAGGGTAGAGGATAGGAGTGTGAGCATGGATTTCTGTTCGTGGTCATGTAGAGCAGCTGCAGGTGGGTTGAGCAGGTGTTGCCTACCATCTGTTGTTGATCCAGTGTGGTGCAGGAGTGAGTGGTGGTACTTATCCATTATTCGGGACACTATGTGGCAGGTGTGACAGGTGGGGCTGAGTAGTTGGGGCACAATGTCCTTTTCTTGCCAGATGGATCAAAAAAATTTAGAAATAAGAAAGAAAGAAAATCAAAAATAGAATAAAAATAACAGAAGAAGAAGAGGTAAAAATAAATGAAAAGGAGAAAGAAGAGAAAAAAAAGAAGAGAAGGGAGGTAGAAAGGAAAAAAGAAAGGATAGCTGCAGGTAGTGTTCACACCTCTTACCATGGAAGTGGTGAGCACAAGATGTGTGGTCTGCATGAGCACACAGCCTGACCATGAAATCAGTGAATGTGCAGAGCTAGGTCTGCATGAGCACCCGATACCAGCTGCAGAAGTGGCGGGTGCAAGGTGTGTGATCCATATAAGTGCATGGGGTGCTGGGTCTCAGAAAGTGGGTGGCACTTGATGAGGCAGGAAGGTGGTTAGGGTGAACCAAATTAAGTGGGTGGGGGCTGTTAGGGCCACATCAATGGTCAACAGGATGGTGTAGCTCTTCAGGTCAAAGTTCATTGGCACTGTCACCAGTGCACTCCTGGGCCTGTGCAGCCAGTTAACTGGCTCCTGCTCCAACTCAAGGAAGGGAGGTGTACGTAGAGTCCAGCATTGCTAGCTGCCACCTCAAAGGCCTTCCCCTCTATGTGATGAGTGGTTCTATCCCTATTTACTGACTCTCTCCTTCCTTTGTAGCTGTCCTTTGTAGCTGCCTGTGTTTCTGATGATCTTGTCCTCTTCCTTGCACTTTCCCTCCTTAGTTCTAGCTTGTGTTCCTCTCACCTTGCTTCACTCCAGCTTTGTTTACACTGTGATTCCATATTATTGGGGATTCTGTGTAATTGCCTTCTCACCAGGAATGATGTCTGCTATGTCCCAAAATCTCCACTGTGCTGGGCTGGGTATCAGGATGCCTCTACTCTAAATCTCTCCTCAAAACCGCTTTTGTTCAGTTTATTTCACCAACCAGTGTTTAAGCTAAACCTTTATCCTTTGATTGATATGCATAGATCCAGGATTATCTTCTGTATCTCTTTTGCTTGGTACTCAGATCTTTGTTGTATAGAGACTGGGTGTTGTCTACCACTAGGACTAGGACTCTGTCTTGTCTGTACTTCCTTGTTTAGTTTTGCTATAAAGAAAATATAATTGATTTTGGTAGTTCTTATATCAAGAATCTTCTATAAATTCACTTACTAATTATAATCCATTCTTATTACGTGCTTATTTATTTATTTATTTATTATTATTTTTCATTGCACTGCAAGGGCTTCCAGTTTTATGTTGAATAGAAATGGGTTAACGGCATCCTTCTCTTATTTTTAATCTCAGGGCAATTTATATATATAACAATTTATTGTGATTTTGATGAAAGTTTACAGAGAAAATTGGTGTTCCATTAAATAATCTATACACATTTTTTGTGACATTGATTGTAGTCCCCACGATTTAACAGTACTCTTCCCACTTTCTCCCTGTGTTTTGTATTTCTATTCATCCTTCTTTCCTATCCCCTCCTACCTTCTGAGCTTTATCCCTGGGCAAATGCTGCTCTTTTGATTTCATATGGTTGATTATTTTAAGGAGTGTATACCTCCCTGGCATTATTATTTACTTTATAGACTTTCTACTATTTCAATGAAACTTGAGCGTTGAGGGGGTGTGTTCAGATTTGAAGCATGACTAAAGACGATAGTCTCAGGGGTTCCATCAATCTTTATCAGACCAGTAAGCCTGGTCTTTTCTATAATTTGGAATCTTGCTCCACTTTTTTTATTCTCTCTCTCTATCCAGCACCTCCTGTTGTGATTCCTTTCATAGGAGTAATTGTTCATTGGGCTGTTTCCATGCATCTTTTCTTCACTCTTTTTTGTTCTGGATGGGGAAAATCAATAGTTGCACCTTAGGTGGCTGCTCACAGGCTTTTAAGATGCCAGTCCATACTCACCAAAGTAGGATTTTGTTGTTGTTGTGTGCCGTTGAGTTGGCCCTGACTTTAAGCGACCCCTCCTTGGGTTGCCAAGACAGTATCGCTGCGGAAGTAGATCTCCCAACCTTCCTTCCGAGGAGTGACTGGTGGGTTTGAACCACCAGCCTTTTGGTTAGCAGTCAAGTGCCTTAGGCACTGTGCTACCAGAGCTCCTAAAGTAGGATGTAAGACATTATATTTGTGGCATATGTTATGCCATTTAACCTTGATTTCGCCTGAGACTATGGTCCTGAGCCTCCAGGCCCAGCAACTTACTCCTTCAAGTTGTTTGGTTATGGCTAAGAAGTTTTCATAACATAAGGCAAATATTTTTATATGTTACTGTAATATACATAACTTTCCTTTTTTAGATATGCATATTTTTATCAGATTAAGGAGCAGTCCTTCATGCTTAGTTTATTTAAGAGGTTTTTGATGATTATAAATAGATAGCAGATTTTATCAAATACTTTTCTCTACTTATTGAGCTGATCACATTTTCTTTTTTACTCCATTCTTTCAATATTTTTATTTTCATTAATTGATTATCAAATGTTAAGCCAATTGTACATATTTTTGGGGAATAAGTCCAAGTCTGCCTTTACCTTGTGCACAAGAGGAAGGATGATCGACCCATGTATTCTATGAATACAGGCATAAATTAAGTACCCTGGTGACCTGCTCTGCTTACTGGTTGACCTTGAATTGGAAATTGATTTTGTGCTTGTTTGGGAAACAATGTGGTACTACCCAATGTGGTACACAATGTGGGTAGTTATGTTTTACTTGTTTTAGGTTTTTTTTTTTTTAATTCTTTCCACCCATCTTAATTCTCTTTTCTTCATTTCCCCTTTCCACCCCAAATATCTGATCTGTTGTTGAGATATGCTTCTATTTCCCAATGCTGCTATATATTTATTATTTTACTTCTACCTTATTTCTCATTTCAACATGTACTTGTAAGAGATCAGAGATAAGCACTCATTCTCATAAAATACTTTGACATGGAAATTTAGGCAGAATTTCAAATATATCCCCAATCATAATATATACTTCATTAATTGAGTAATTGGCACTCCATCCATACTTTAAAGGATAGAAGATTTGAAATGAGATAGTATAGGTAAAATTACATTGATCATCAATGCTTGTCAAACTTGTAGACATGGAATTCTTACTGTCTTTCTTTTTCTCTTCATTGTTACCTCAATATTAACTCTTGTTTCTGAGAGGAATCTCTTTCTGAGATTAAATGATCAACATTAAATAATATATTTTGAAAATATTTATTTGTTAAATTAATAAAGTTCAATAGGACTGTCATAGAATTGGGTATACTGATTATTTCTGTCTGAACATTTTTCTCCTCAGGACATTCAATCCTTTAACATTTCCTTTAAGTTCCTATTTCTTTTTTATTGTCAGTTTTGGAAACTATGGATGCATTTTTTATACCTCCAATGGGTGCATATGTTATACCCTTGTCATACTCACTTTTTCACATCTTCAATTTTTTATATTTCCTTATAATCTGATTCTGACTCTACCTCTTTTCTACATTTTCTTTTTTAAAATTCATGAATAATTTTCTTCTTAAACATTTCAATGTTCAACCAGAGTCATCTAGCCTCAAAGCAAACAAACACACAAAATAAATAAACAGCCATCCTTGTTATCTCTAATTTGTGGCTAAATCTTGTCATAATGCCTCTCCCTGTATCTCAGACTTGGTATGCCTGTCTTTACTTACATTTCCACTACCTAAAATCCAATTCTCCTTGAATCATAAAATTATCTGAAATTAATTTTGTGCCTCATTAATTGTCTACCCCTTACCTATTCTAAATGGAGAGGAAAAGAAAAATTTCTATATTATCATTTCATTAATCTGATTATAGACTTCAGTGACACTCCATTTTCAAATAATAGACAGCAGGCTACCAAAGATATCATTTTAATCTTTCTGAAATATGACTCCAATTGTTCAGTAATATTATATCCCTTTGTTATCTGTGTTTTAACCAAATAACTTTATTTTCATTTCATTGTACTAATATACCCTATGATGATTTTCACTCATTCCTCAATCACATTTAAGCTCCAAGAAGAAAGTGTCATCACAGATAACATAGGGCTAAATTTCCAGTCCAAGAACAAGAATATATAATATGAGGTTAGCTTCTGGAGAACTTCAGAGTATCAGAAAGATTTGAGTACAGAAAAGGTTAAAAAAAAAAAATCTAATTTAAACCATATTCCTTGCTTGCATATCCTTTATTATTATTATTTTAAAAAACCTAATTATTTCTAGGTTATACTTTATTTTTTTACAAAATCTTTTTGCATTTCTCTTAATAGCTACAAGTGGCCTAATTACCTTTATTTTGAACAATTCTATGAAAAACAAGTATTGTTTTTACCTTAAAAAGATCTAGAACACCAGATAGTTCTAACAAATAGTTCTTGCTTCAATAAATCCAGTGGTCCTTGAAATTTACTCTTGTATGTCAAATTCTGTGCCAGCGAGAATACAGGAGTTAACAGAGAATGGTAATATATGTATACATTTAGACACAGACAAATACACATGCCTCCAACAATTGCTGACACTAATTATTTTTGATATTCATATGTAAGTAATTGACAAATGGTGATACCAATTTCTTTATTCATTTCATCACAATTGGAAATCTTTGAAGGCCTTATCCCTTCATAGTCTTAATTAATTACTTCTCATTCAGTCTTTTTATAACAAAGAGATTCTGCACTTGCTCCTGGATTTGTTTGGTCCTCAACCCATAAATAACTGGGTTGAGAGCAGGGGGAATAACCACATAGAAGTTAGCTAGGAGTATATGGATACACTGGGGAATACTATGACCAAAACGATGAGTGAGAAAGGAGAACAGAGCTGGGCCAAAGAAAGCTGTGATGACACAGATATGGGAGCTACAAGTATTTAGAGCCTTCAAACGGGCATCTTGAGAAGGAAGGTGGAAGATAGTGTATAAGATCCTAGCACAGGAAATGATGATAAGAAGCACATTCAGAAACAAGATAGAAATATTCCCTAGACCATAATAAAGGTTGACAGTGATGCTGGCACAAGCCAGGCGAGCCACTCCCATATGCTCACAATAAGTGTGAGGGATGATTCTGTGTCCACAATAAGGAAGTCTCAGGAGGAGAAAAATGATAGGAGCAATCATGAATAAGCTTCTTAGGACTACAAGGACAGCAATCACACCAACGGTTCTGTTGGTGAGGATCGTAGTATACCTCAGGGGGTTGCAAATAGCTACATAGCGATCAAAGTCCATGCCCAGAAGTACAATGCTCTCCATGACTGTGAACAAGTGGATAAAAAAGACTTGTGCAACACAGCACCCAAAGCCCAGTTCCTGGAAGCTGAACCAGAAGATGCCCAGCATCTGGGGGATGGTAGCAGTGGAGAGACCTGGGTCAATCCCTGAGAGCATGGCCAGAAAGTAGAACATGGGTTGGTGGAGGCTATGATCAGTCCAGATCACAAACAAGATAATGGCATTTCCCACAAGAGCAGTTAGGTAAACAACACAGAAAGGAAAGCCAAACCAGATTTGTGCAGCATCCCATCCTGGAATCCCCAACAAAAGGAATGAAGAAGGATGGAACTCAGTGACATTGAGAGAAGTCATTCTTCTGCAGGCTGATGGTGGTCATAGTCTTTAAAACTCATTGTCTGTTCCCGTTGGGCAATTCTTCCGTACTTAATAGATCTATACAGATTTAAAATAAAAAGCCCAAGATAAAGTATTGGTATTAGGAATGAATTTCTCTTTGATTCTTTTCCCTTTGAACTCTCCATGTATAAACCTAGTATCAATCCTGACCTGCACCATAAGTATGAAAGGCAGAGGTGCCAACTAGAAGATAACACTGTGTCAGAGTAAGTATGAGTTCAGAGTAAGTAAATACATTACCTCTTCTATTCTTCATGAATTAGACATTATTGGAAGATAGTAAAAATCATGATAATCTTAACAACCAAAACAATTATAATAGCTATCATTAATTGAATACTTACTATTTTCAAGGCACTGTGCTACTAGTAGGAGTTGTGGTGGCATAGTGCCTAAACCACTTGACCACTAACCAGAAGGCTGGCAGTTCAAACCCACCAGCTACTTTCATCTTAAATTCAAGTCCCCCTAGAATAAAGTTTGAGTTCAATTTTTGAAATATGAAGCATAGTGCAAGACTGATTGATAGCTGATCACCATATTGAATGTTTTTCTGTATCAGAGTATATGTGCTGTCACTCTTAAGCATATGGGAGCTCAAACTCATTACATATCCTCTTTTGCCTACTATGCTTTTTTGTTTTCCTCCTCTTTTGTATTTCACTTCTTGTCAAGATAGTATGTATAGTAAAAAGAGGCAAAAGAATAGGATATTTAACATTTCTGCCATTGTGACCTGGGATGAAGTCCTGATTTTAATCTTATTGGTTTTGTGAGCTAGGGTTATGCCATTTGCTATGTTTCTATTTCATCTAGATGTACACATAGTATCACTGATCTGCCATTTTATTCTCTCTCCCAGTAGTCTAGGCTTTGATTCAGTTTCTGTGAATCCAAATGCCAATCTCAAGCATGCATAGCAGACACAGACTCTGATCATTAGCACTCACCAAGATCACTGTCTTCCGTTTGATGGGTCTTGTAGCAACTATGCATCCACTTGTGGAAATATTTACATGGTTTAGAACAGATCCTCAATACTCCTGAGAGATGCCACCACAATGCCTTTGCATGTGGGACTTGTAAAGAAGTCTCCAGGAGCCAGAGTCTGCCGTATCTAGATTAAAGTGCAAAGAAATTCCCCTGGGTTGTTGCAGCAACTGAAAAGAAGCTCTGGGAGGAAATAAGAAGGATTGGTGAGAATGTAAAGAAATTGGAATCCTCATGTATTGCAACTCATAATATAAAATGGGGTAGCCACTGTGGAAAAGTTTGGCGTTTCCTCAAAAAGTTTAACATAGAACTACCATTTCCACTCCTAGATATGTATACAAAAGAATTGGTATTGAACAATTGAACACAAACCCACAAAACTTGTACATACAAGTTGGTACAAAAATGATCATAGTAGCACTATTAATAATTGCCATAAGATGGAAACAAACCAATTGTCCAACAATTTATATATATATATATGGTATGTACATATAATGGAATATTATTTAGTCACAAAAAGGAAAGAAGTACTGACACAGCATGGTTGAACCTTGAAAACAATATGCTAAGTGAAGTCAGTCACATATTTTGTTACTCCTAAGTGAATACTTTTTAAAATAAGGATCAGCAAAAAGCTGGTTCCTATGAGGCAAAGGTTAAAGATGTCCCAAATGTTCAACTTTACCAAACTGTTGTACCACTCCATCATCTCTAACATCAACTACTCCCCCTCCCTCAGTATTCTCCTTTCTGTCTTCTGTAAATATTTACAGCCTTGTAAACCCTATAGGGCAGTCTGTCACTATGAGTCAAAATTGACTGTGTGTTCAGAGAGGGAGAGTGAGAGAGATTATTTTTAGTATCTATGTGATGCACATAAAAGTTGTCCTGCCAACTTTAATGATGTGAATAGAGGAAAGCTTTCAGGACCCCCATTTGCTGGGGTAGCATGTCTCAAGATGAGAAGAAACAGCTGCAAACATCCACTAATAATTGGAACATGGAATGTAAGAAGTATGAATCTAGGAAAATTGGAAGTTGTGAAAAATGAAATTGATATCCTAGGCATTAGTGAGCTGATATGGACTTTTTGGCCATTTTGAATCAGAAAATCATATAATCTACTATGCCAGGAATGACAAATTGAAGAAGAATGGCATGGCATTCATCATCACAAAGAATGCATCAAGATCTATCCTGAAATACAATGCTGTCAGTGACAGGAAAATATCTATACACCTACGAGGAGGACCAATTAATATTACTATTATTCAAATTTATACAGCAACCACCAAAACTAAAGATGAGGACATTGAAGATTTTTATCAACTTCTGCAGTCTGAAATTAACCATACATGCAATGAATATGTGTTAATTATCACTGGTGACTGGAATGCAAAAGTTGGAAACAAAGAATCACTGGTAGTTAGAAAATATGGCTTTGGTGATAGAAATGACTCTGGAGATCACATGATAGAATTTTGCAAGACCAATGACTTATTCATTGCAAATACCTTTTTTCAACAACATGAACAGTGCCTATACAATTGGAGTTCACCAGGAGGAGTACACAGGAATTGGATTGACTATATCTGTGGCAAGAGGTGATGGAGAAGCTCAATATCTTCAGCCAAAACAAGGCCAGGAGCTGGCTGTGGAACAGACCACTAACTGCTCATATGCAAGGTCAAGTTGAAGTTGAAGACAATTAAAACAAGTTCACAAGAGCCAAAACATGATCTTGAATATTTTGTTGTTATGTTGTTGTTATGTGCCATCAAGTTGGACTCGACTCATAGAGACCCCCCCTTGGGGTTTCTGAGGCAGTATCACTATGGAAGTAGATTGCCCAACCTTCCTTCCAAGGAGTGGCTGGTGGGTTTGAACCGCCATCTTTCTGGTTAGCAGTCAAGTGCCTTAGGCACTACACTACCAGAGCTCCTGATCTTGAATATATCCCTCCTGAGTTTAGAGAGCATCTAAAGAATAGATTTGATGCATTGAACACAATGACCAAAACCCAAAAGAATTGTGGGATGACATCAAGAACATCATCCATGAAGAAAGCAAAAGGTCATTAAAAAGACAAGAAAGGAAGAAAATATCAAAATGGATATCAGAAGAGAGTCTGAAACTTGCCATTGTATGGAGAATAGCTAAAGTGGATGGAAGAATTGACAGGATAAAAGAGCTAAACAGAAGATTTCAAAGAGCAGCTTGAGAAGACAAAGTCAATTATTAGAATGAAATGTGCAAAGACCAGAAGTTAGAAAACCAAAAGGGAAAAGCATGCTAGGCACTTCTCAAGCTGAAAGAACTGAGGAAAAAATTTAAGGCTTGAGTTGCAATATTGAAATATTCCATGGGCAATATGTTGAATGATGCAGGAAATACACACACACAGACACACACACACACACACACACATATATATATATATATACAAAGATGGATGGGATACAAAAAGGATTGGTAGATGATCATCAATTTTAGGAGATGGCATATTATCAAGAACCACTGGTATCGAAGGAAGAAGTCAAAGCTGCACTGAAGGAATTACCCAAAAACAAGCCTTCAGGAATTCACAGAATACCCATTGAGATGTTTCAACAAATGGATGCTGTGCTGGAGGCACTCACTTGGCTATGCCAAGAAATTCGGAAGACAGCTACTTGGCCAACTGACTGGAAGAGATCCATATTTGTACCCATTCCAAAGAAAGGTGATCCCACAGAATGTGAAAATTATCAAACAATATCATTGATATCACATGCAAGTAAAATCTTACTGAAGATAATTCAAAAATGGTTGTAGCAGTATATAGACAATGAACTTTCAGAAATGCAAGCTGAATTCAA
>NW_006921601.1:1298481-1328475 GCF_000298275.1 Orycteropus afer afer | reverse complement strand
TCTCACCTATTTTGGTCATGTTGTCAGAAGGGACCATTCCCTGGAGAAGGATGTCATGTTTGGTAGGGTGGAGGGTCGACGAAAGAGGGGGAGGCCTTCAACGAGATGGATTGATATGGTGGCTGCAATGATGGGCTCAAGTATAGTAGGGATTGTGGGGCTGGTGCAGGATCGGGCAGTGGTTCCTTCTGCTGTGCATGGGGTCGCTATGAGTCGGAAATGACTCGACAGCAGTTAACAACAACAATATAGGGTTGTTAGGAGTTGGAATCAAGTCAATGGCAATGGATTTGATTTTGGTTTATTATCATTAATAGTGTCTCATGTTGTTAATTTTTTTTAGTTTCTCCTCTTTTGGTATAATTATTGCTAAGGGAAGGAGCCCTCGTGGTTCAGTGATTAAGCACTTGACTACTAACAGAAATGTTGGCTGTTTGAATCCACCAGCCACTCCACTGGAGAAAGATGTGGCAGTCTTCTCCCATAAAGATTAAAACCTTGGCAATCCTCTGGGTCAGTTCTACTTTGTCCTACAGGATCACTATGCAGGATCACTATGAATAGAAATGGACTCAATACAAAGGTTTTTTCTTTTTCTTTTTTTATTGCTTGTTTTCTACTTCACTAATTTCTGCTCTTTCTTATTCTTTCTCTTTTGCTTTTTTGTATTTAATTTATTGTTAATTTTTCATTATTTTAAATGGTTACTTTTATCAATTATTTTGAGCATTCTGCTTTCCAAATGCATACATTTAAAGGTATACTGTTGCCTCTAGGGGGAGCTCTGGTGGTGGAGTGTCTAAGGCATTTGACTGCTAACCAGAAGGTGGTGGTTCAAACCCACCAGCCACTCCTCGGAAGCAAGGTATCTCTTAAATTTTCATGGAACAAATATTTTCTGAATATCTGATGTGTACATGCCCTTTGTCAATGAGTACATGGAGAAATTAAAGATTCTACTCTCACAGAGATTTTATTGCCATGTCATGAAAGGGAGAATGATTAATGTTGTTATATGTAAAATAAATCATGAACGAGAGTGAAAAATCTCTTTTAAGGGTAGTTTGTATTGAATTGTGGGGCAGGTGGCTCATTAGAAATCATTTAGAAGAGATCAAGGTGGGAGACATTTACTCCAGTGTGTGTAGACATTTCCTTTTCAATTTATTAATTAAAAATATTAATTAAACCATCACTGTAATCCAGACATTGTTCTAAAAACTGGGGATAAAATAATCCACAGCATGGTCATAGTATCTGTTTCAATAGGGTCAATGTTCTAGTAAGAAAGAGAAAAATTAGAGATGCATATAGTATAATTTCACATATTGATAAATGTTATGAAGCAAATAACCACATTAAGGGAATAAAATTGGAAGGAGGATCAATTCTGCTAAAGTGCCCGTAGAAGACCTCTCTTGAGAAAGAGGTATTTGTACAGACTGAATAAAGTGAGACACTTGATAGTCTTGGAGAAGAAGGTTCCAGGTTCAATAAATAGCAAATACAAAATCCCTAGTGAAGAATAGTTTAAGGTCAGCAAAAAAGAGGAAGATACTCAATGAAATGGGTTGACACAGTGGCTGCAAAAATGATCTCAAACATAGCAACAATTGTAAGGATGGTGCAGTACTAGGCAGTGTTTCATTCTGTTGTACAGAAGGTCACTATGAATTGGAGCCAACTCAATGGCTTATGACAAGAACAATTCTTAGCATTAGGAGCCCTTTGCAGTGGTGAAAGCCTTGGTTGCTAACTGAAATGTTGGTGGCTCGAATCCACCAGTGGCTCCATTAGAGAAAAGACCTGGTGATCTATCCCATGATGATTATAGCCTAGGAAACCATTTGGGGCAGCCCTACTTGTCCTATAAGGTTTCCGTGAGTTGGAATTAACTCAAAGGCATACTGTAACACCAACAGTCTCAGTCTAGGAAGAAAGAGATTGCAAAAGAGAATTCTCCAGTGCCTATTAAATACATGTCAAAATCTCAAAAGTACTGTAATTCTCATCCCAGGGGAATTAGGACTCAATAACAATATATATGTACTTCTCTTAAGGAAAGAAAATTGGTGTCCTGGAGAGATGCCAAGAGGTTTGTTCAAAGTTCTGCTTTTAGAGATTTAATGATCAAGGTAAGTCATCTTACAGTTAGGCAGTGAAAAATAGCAAGAGAGAAGAGAAAAGGGTTTATGCCAAGTGAGTATGGAAAGATGGAGGATCAGATGAGTGAAAATAAGAAAACAGGACAAAGAAAGAAAACATATTCTTTTAATGATAACCCCTCAATCTAAACATTTTTCTGCATATACATATATCTCTGGAAAGTGCCACACACAGCACCACAAGGATAGTGAAAATGGTGATGGAGAAGATTCACCACTATATCCTGTATCTGTTTACTATTGCTTTCTTATTTTCTAGAACTGTATCAGGTATAATAAAGGCTGTCTTTCTTTCTCTCTGTGTGAGATATCTATATCTATATCTATTCTATATCTATATATACATACACACACATGACTTCTAACAATGTTGGTAAAGGACTGGATTATTTAGTAAAAGTAAAGAAGTGTGTGTGTGTGTGTGTGTGTGTATATATGTATATATATATACAACTAGTTATATTCTAGTCTCATTCTCCCCATAAACCCTATATTTGTTTGGTTTTTCCTTTTTTAATTTTTTTTTTCTAGGTTCTGAGAGGGGCTCGGACTCAGTCTCATAGCCAAACCCAGCACAGATGAGATGATATATGAATATATTCAGAAATACTAAGTCAGCATACTTTGTTACACAATGATTAAGTGAGAGGTTGCTTTGAGCAAATTTTATCAACCTGGAAATGGTGTTTTTCTAGACAGGAGGAAAGCATCCGTTTTGAAAACCTTCCTGGAAAATCCACAAAGAGACATAAGTGAGTAGCTGACTTTTTAGGACATGTTGTTGTTGTTGTTATGTGCCGTCGAGTCAGCCCTGACTCATAGCGACCCCTCCTTGGGTTTCCGAGGCAGTATCACTACGGAAGTAGGATTGCCCAACCTTCCTTCCGAGGAGTGGCTGGTGGGTTTGAACCGCCAGCCTTCTGGTTAGCAGACAAGTGCTTTAGCCACTATGCTACCAGAGCTCCTAGACAGATGTATATAAATCCTTCCTTCCTTCCTTCCTTCCCTCCTTCCCTCCTTCCCTCCTTCCCTCCTTCCCTCCTTCCCTCCTTCCCTCCTTCCCTCCTTCCTTCCTTCCTTCCTTCTTTTGAGTTTCTGTTTTATGCAGCCCCTATGGCTGATTAGGCTCTGAGCACTTAAGAGTTTGGTCATCAGTCTCCCGAATCTCTGGACAAGGTCATAGAAAGGACAATGGATTCTTCTTTTATGTTCTTACTGGCCACTGTATTTCCTTTTTGACCATTGACTGTGCTTCCTTTCCTCACCTTTTCCTTGCTATTCTCTCTATCTGGCATAAAATTTCTTATTTTCTTAATAATTGCTCTTTAATTGTTAGCATAAGTCTATCCTCTTCCATGGAAATTTTCTTCACTAAACTCTATATCTGTAACATGCTATGCATACTTTCACCATAACACTTGGATACAGTTTACAAATTTCATCTTTGGAATTGTATCTTCCCTACTATACAGTAATCCTCTTGAGGATATATGGCAAATCTTATTCAAATTTGTATTCATTGCTCATCAAGGCTGGCACATAGAGAAGTTCTTAACATATTTGATGGAATAAACACCCCTCTACTTCCAGTGTTTATTTTCTACTAAAGTGATACCCTTATCTTTCACAGTTGAACATCATTGATGTAATTGGTACTATTGATTTGTACATATGAAAAATGTTGAATTGGCAAATGTTGTGTTCTCTATATTTTTACAACAATTAAAGAAATGAACTAAGAACTCCAACTATTGTTTCTTAAGCCCCAGTAACAACACAATAACCCAACTTTATACGTATATATATCCTTTCTGAATTTCCAAAACTACATTTCATTTCTGCTATTTTTCATATGCTTCAAATCAGCTTTTTTTTTTCTCTTTTTTTTTTTTGCCAAACACTTGTCTTGTTATGAGTTCAAAGCAGGATGTACTGATCGTCATCATTCTCTTATTGTGCCTCTCAAATCTGACTTACCTCCACCTCCAAGGATTCCTCCAAAGTTGAATCAAACACTCTGTGCAATTGCATACTTCACCTTCAGCCACTTCTGTATTTTCTGTACAACTAGTTTTACCCACAAAGTTGCCCAGTAATGATTTCTCCCAAGTTTGCTTCTAATTTTCTGTAAGCTCAGAATTATCAAATTGTCTGTATAAGTGCTATAAAAGAAAATTACTTAATGTTCTTTCTGTTACTAAAGAGGGAGTATCCATAAAGATATCAATTACCTGGGATAGAATCATGACACAAACTGTAGGGTATCTAAAGGGCTTTCTTCTTCTCCTCATCATACAAGACTGACATCCTATTTAAAAATTATCTCATTCACTCACTGCCGTCAAGTTGATTCTGACTCATCGCGACCCCTCCTTGGGTTTCCAAGGAGGAATTTGGTCTCTCCATTTGCAGCTTGTCCATCTTCAGACAGTGTTTTTACCAGATAAACTTATCAAGATTAAAACAAGCTATCACCTCATGTTTCTTCACGATTGTAAAATACTGTTTGTCAAGTATCTCATTCTCATTGTCTTTATCTTTTTTTTTTTTTTTTAAATCTGATGGATAATATTTTTATTTCCAAAAACAAGTTATGATGGGACCTAAGTGGTTTATATTCTGAAACATTACCTTGAAATTAATTGTTGTCTTGCCTCCTTTTATCCAAATCATTTATTTAAAGAACTTTTAAAATTGAGACTATTTATGTGGCAGAATTTTTTTGTGCATATGAATAAGAATAATATTGTCTCTGCACTCGGAAGCAGACCATCCAGTGTTCAATAACACACACACACACACACACACATAACTCATACACATACTCACACGAAGTGTTAAACACATTAGATTTTTAAGATTTGGCATTCTAGAGAAGAGTGGTTGGCATTATAAATACCCAATAAATTATCATGTGTATTAAGCAAAAATGTGTTTAAAAATACTAGAAACACAGACTCTGTAACTTTATTTCTCGTTTATTTCTGACTACATTCCTAATTATGAATTTTCATCTGACTGATAGATATTCTTCTTTACTCCTTTCTTCATGTCCAATCTTGTTGACAAGAAAAATGGCAGTAGAGTGAGACTTACTCTATTCCTGGTGCTGAGTAATGATCAGGTGGGGTTAACAGAATGTGACAAGAGTGTTTTAATTCTTTTCTTAATGGGAAGAATGGAAGACAAAAATGTTATTTTCTGTTTTACCAGGAATCTGGAAAAAGAAAGAAGTGTAGAAAGAATCAGTGCTAAGAAGCCAATAACTGTCTCTGGCACAGGAAATGTCTAATTTTGGCAGAATGTCAATGCCTAATGACACACAGTTCCATCCTTCTTCATTTCTCCTGCTGGGCATCCCTGGGCTAGAAGATGTGCACATCTGGATTGGATTCCCTTTTGTATTTTTGTATCTTGTTGCACTCCTGGGGAATGCTGCTGTCCTGTTTGTGATCCAGACTGAGCACACTTTCCATGAGCCCATGTACTACTTCCTGGCCATGCTGGACTCCATTGACATGGGCCTGTCCACAGCTACCATCCCCAAAATGTTGGGCATCTTCTGGTTTAACCTCAGGGATATATCTTTTGGAGGCTGCCTTTCCCAGATGTTCTTCATTCACTTCTTCACTGCCATGGAGAGCATTGTACTTGTGGCCATGGCCTTTGACCGCTACATTGCCATTTGCAAACCTCTTCGATACACCATGATCCTCAGCAGCAAAATCATCAGCATCATTGCAGGCATTGCTATCCTGAGGAGTCTGTACATGGTTCTTCCACTAGTGTTTCTCCTCCTGAGGCTGCCTTTCTGTGGGCACCATATCATCCTTCATACCTACTGTGAGCACATGGGCATTGCCCGTCTGGCCTGTGCCAGCATCAAAGTGAACATTATGTTTGGCCTTGGTAACATTTCTCTCTTATTGTTGGATGTATTTCTGATTGCTCTGTCCTATGTCAGGATCCTCTACACTGTTTTCCTCCTTCCCTCCAGGGAGGCCCGACGCAAAGCTCTCAACACCTGTGGCTCCCACATTGGTGTTATCTTAGTCTTTTTTACACCAGCATTTTTCTCTTTTTTAACACATCGTTTTGGCCCCAGTGTCCCTCAATATATCCATATCTTATTGGCCAATTTGTATGTGGTTTTACCCCCTGCCCTCAATCCTGTAATCTATGGGGTTAGGACCAAGCAGATTCGAGAGCGAGTGCTGAGGATTTTCTTCAAGAAAGATAGATAAATAGTCAGAGAGCATGAATGGGTCTGTATTAAAATTATCTGTTTCCTACATTTGAAAGTGTTTTTTTCTGCTGTATAACACAGCAGAAAGCAGGAAAGAATTGGAGACTATTAAGACTAATAACGTATTTTTTTCTTACTTTGAAGCTTTTTACATTTAAGGGTAATAATGAGTAAATTGGAAGCTGGCACAATGAGATGATAACATGTAAATAGATAAATCTAGATCTGTACATCATGCCATAGAGAAAAATTTACTTAAAATGGATCATAAATTTAAATATAAGGGCTAAAAATAAAATAATAAAGATAGAAGAAAGTCTTTACAACCTTGTGTCAGGCAAAGATTTCATAGATAGTAAAGAAAAATCATAAAATAGAGTTTATCAAAATTAAAAACTATTGTGCTTTCAGAAAATGAAAACATAATCCTTAGACTGGGAGAACATATTTGCACATCCTCTAAGTGATGAAGGACATATATTCAAAACACATAAAGAAATCTTACAACTCAATTATAAAAGACAAAACTCAATAGACAATGGACAAAATATTTGTGTATTCATGTCATCAAAGAAGGGATACATTTAGCAAAAAAACACATAAAACAATGCTCCACACAATTAATCTTTAGGGAAATGAATATCATAACCACAATGAGATACCATTTTAGACCCAGCAAAAGCCTGGTGGAGAAATGGTAAGTACTTGATTAACTGAAGGATGCTGCTTAGAACCCACCAGCAATGCCACAAGAGAAAGACCTGAGAATTTGCTGCAGTAAATAGTACAGCCTAGAAAATCCTATGGGGTAGTAGTACTCTTTCACATGGGGTCACTGTGGTCAGAATAGACAATGGCAATCAACAACAGAAGAATATAATTAAAAAGAGGAACAAGTACGGGTGTAAATATGAAGTAATTACAATTCTCATACATTGCTGGTTGGACAGTAAAATAGCAGTGTTACTCTGGAAAATGGTGATGAAATTTCTTCAAAAGTCAAATGTAAATTTACCATATGACCAAACAGTCCCACTCCTAACTATCTTCAAGTAAGAAATGGAAATATATGTCTACCCAAAATATGTCATAGTAACATTATTTGTAACAGCCCCAAAGTGTAGATAATCCAAATGTCCATCAGCAATGGACATACACTATAATAATATACAGCAATAAAAAAGAATAAAGTACTATTGCCATCTGCAAAATGATTGAATTTCAGACACATTATCCATGTGAAAGATTCTGAACATAAAAGAGCACATATGGTATCTTTTCCTTTTTATAAAATATTTCAAAAAGCCAAGTCTTTAGAGACAGTAGATCAGTGATTGTCTGAGGTTTGGGGTGGATGGAATAAGGAATAACTGCGAGTGAATACCAGAGATATCTTGGGATGATGAAATTGTTCTAAAACTGATTGTGGCAATGATTTCCTAGCCATGTAATTTTACTAAAAATCATTGCATTGTACCCTAAAAATAACTTAATTTTATGATATTTAAAATTTATGCTAATAAAACATCAATGATCATAAAAATGGGATTAATTTCACAAGGAAGTGTTATGATTTCTTGCTTGATTTCTCTATTTCAGCCAGTTCTTAGCTTCAAAACCCATTGGCTAAAAAATAGCCTGAATACTTATATGAATGGACCTTGCCACACCATGGGAAGTATATTTAGTAGCAATTTTCTAAGTCTCTAAAGAAACTTACCACTGTTTACTTGTTTAATCATGCATTAAACATGAGAATACAAAGAATTCAAGAATACAAAGAGAACAAGGAATACAAAGAAATTTTGAAGAATTTTGGACACAAGGTCTAATTTGACATGCTCAGTGTATTAACATTTTCTCTTTCCAATTATAGTAGTGAGTGTATAAAGAACACAAGACCAAACCTGTTGCTATCAAGTTAATTTCAACTCTTGGTGACACCAAGTGTTAAGAGTAGAACTGCATCATAGGATATTCTTGGCTATAATCTTTATGGAAGAATTTTGCAAGGCTTTCCTTTCATGGTGCCTCTGGGTATGTTCAAACTGCCAACTTTTAGGTTAGTAATCAAATGCAAACTCTTTGCACCACTCAAGAACCAAGTGCTATATAAAACCAAAAACTCATTGCCATCAGTCTATTCTGACGCATAGTGACCCTATAGGACAGAGTGTTGTTGTTGTTGTTGTTCTTGTTGTTAGGTGCCGTCTTGTCATCTCCGACTCACAGCGACCCTGTGCACAGCAGAATGAAACACTTTCCAGTCCCACGCCAGCTCCGCGATCCTTGCTGTACTTGAGTTCATTGTCGAAGCCACTGTGTCAATCCATCTTGTTTAGGGCCTTCCCCTCTTTGGTCAACCCTCCACCTTACCAAGCATGACATCCTTCTCCAGGGAATGATCCCTTCTGACAACATGACCAAAGTAGGTGAGAGGAAGTCTGGCCATTCTCGCTTCCAAGGAGCATTCTGGCTGCAGTTCCTCCAGGACAGATTTGTTAGATCTTTTAGCAGTCCACGGTACTTTCAGCATTCTTCATCAGTCCCACAACTCAAAAGCATCTACTTTTCTTTGGTCTTCCTTATTCATTGTCCAGCTCTCACATGCCTATGAGGAGATTGAAAATACCGTGGCTTGTGTCAGGTGCATCTTAGTCCTCACGGAGACATCTTTGCTCTTCACACTTGAAAGAGGTCCTTGCAGCGACTTGCCCAGTGCTATATGTCATCTGATTCCGACTGCTACTTTCAAAGGACAGAGTAGAACAGTCCAATTGTGTTCCTAAGGCTACGATCATTAGGGGAGCAGACTGCTGTATCTTGCTCCTGCAGAGCAAGTGATGGGTTTGAACCACTGATCTTTTGGTTAGCAGCTAAATGCTTTAATTACTGTGCTACCAGGGCTCCTTAACAAGTACATAGGGCCTAGGAAATACATGCAGTCCTGGTCCTGATTCAGCTCAGAGTGGATACAATGGATCTAGAGACTAGTGTAGTGCCTACGGCACTTGACTGCTAACCAGAAGGCTGGTGGTTCAAACCCACCAGCCACTCCTCAGAAGGAAGGTTGGGCAATCTACTTCCGTGGGTGATACCACCTCGGAAACCCAAAGAGGGTTCGCTATGAGTCGGGTCCAACTCAACGGCACATAACAACAACAACAACAAGGGACTAATCTGATAATAATTTTCAAATTTCAAATTTATTATTGCAGTTAATACACTGGTATTGGTGAAATGTTCATATGATTTCCTGAATTGTGGAGAATTGTCTTAAGCAAGACCAAGTAGAAGCCTCTGACCCTATTCCTTCCCTTGCCCCACCCAAGATAGTAAATCAGAAAGGTGCTACATTGTAGACATGTTAGTCCCTGTCAGGTACCCATTTAGACCCTGGAAAGTCTAGATGGATATTGAAAAATTACACAGAACTACTGAAAATTGAGCTCTGGTGGCCTTAGTGCCTAAGGCATTTATTTGACTGCTAACCAGAAGGCTGGTGGTTCAAACTCACCAGCCACTCCTCAGAAGAAAGATTGGACAATCTACTTCCATAGTCATACCATCTCAGAAACCCAAGGAGGGGTCATGATGAGTCGGTCTGACTCGACGGCACATAACTTCCATAGAGGTACCACTTCAGAAACCCATGAAGTTGCTATACGTTGAGTCTACTTGATGGCAGTGAGTTTTGTTTTTTTTCCCACTGAAAATTTAACCAAGTTGTTTCTATTATGGAAAGAGAAATGGCTGCATTTAATAACACATATAAACTCATAGACAGTAAAGAATTAACTAGTTATTTGGTAAAGGCTTTGAAGGAGGACTGTTGGACAAGATCTGGGCAAGAAGGTCTGGGGAAGAGTCTTGTGGCTGGATCTACAGGAATGGTGTTTGTTTGTTAAATATCAAGTTGTTTGTTTTGCAACCTGCCAACAACAAACAAACTGATGTTCTAATATGGCACCATCATGCAAGGAAATCTACCATCCACTTCTGCCTTGGAAAGGAAGCATATAAAGTTTTGGGTGCATAGTTTTAAGTTTTTTTTTTTTTTTTTAATGGTTACTATGGGGCTCACAACAACATCCCAAATCTACAATCATTTAGTTTGAATTGATAAAAATTTAATTTGAATATCATACAAAATTTCAGCTCTTATAAAGCTCCATCTCCCCCTCTTTAGGTACACACATAGAAGTACAATGTGTATTCATTAACATAGAATGATAATTGCTGTTGCATTCTTTTATCCTTTTGCCCAATCTTCCTTCCGAGGAGCGGCTGGTGGGTTTGAACCTCTAGCCTTCTGGTTCAGTCAAATGCCTTAGGCACTATGCCACCAGAGCTCCCTCAAATTACATAGGAAATAAAAAAGAAAAGATAGAAAACAAAATAAAATATTAATACTGGTTTTTATATTTATCTATATGGCTACTTTTTCTTCATATGGCTTTAAGTTACTGATCAGTGTTTTCATTTTATCCTCTCATTTCACTCACTTTAGTATTTCTTATAGGAATATATTTATAAGGAAAGAACTTCCTCAGCCTTTGTTTATTTGAAAGTCATTTATCCTTGACTTTTGAAAGATAGTTTTGTTGGATATAGAATTCTGAGTTGATTTTTTAAAAATTTTTTTAATTCCAGCACTTTTAAACGGTAATCCTACTCCCTTCTGGCCTACGTGGTTTCTAATGAGAAATCTAATGTTAATGTAACTTCTCAGGGGTTTTTACTATGCTCCATCATCCTTGGTATGTCCTCAACACTAATTTTTTCTTGTCAGCACCTTAATACATCCGCATTTATGCTCTGCTTTTCATGTGCTTTCTCCACTTGCCCTATGCAGATTAAGAATCAGGAAATGGGTACAGGAGAAGAGTTTTATAGATATTTGTGCTCACTTCTTTGCACTTCTTTTCACTCTGGTATCTTGGATCTTTAAGTCCTGGCTGCAAAAGCTCCCAAATGATTTTTTTTTGTTTCATCTAGCACTGATAATTTGACAAAACCTCTTCAGTGTTACCCATGGCTCTTATTTCCCTGCACCTGCAATCATTAAATATGTGGAAGGAAAATGCTAAATATAAAGCTATGCTCACTTTAGTGAGCTTCCTTAACTTCAAGAGATTGGCCTCTATATCCCTGTGTAAGTCTTTCACCTAAATAGTTCCTAAGGAGTAAGGAAAAATGATTATAGGTATATCAAGATTTAAGCTACAATTCAAAATTTTGCCCATACAATCCTTCAATATTGCAACTCAAATTTTTCTTCAATTTTTCAGCTGGAGAATGCCTAGCATGTTTGTTCTTTTGTTGTTTGTTGTTATGTGCCCTCAAGTTGGACCCAACTTACAGCGACCCCTCCTTGGTTTTCCGAGGTGGTATCACTACGGAGTGACTGGTGGGTTTGAACTGTCAGCCATCTGGTTAGCAGTCAATTGCCTTAAACACTATGCTGCCAGAGTTCCTGTTTGTTCTTTTACGTGTTATAATTCTATCTATTTGCATATTTCATTATAGTACTTTACTTTGTCTTCTCAAGCTACCCTTGCAAACTTCTGTTCAGCTCTTTCACTTCATCATTTCTTACTTTCACTTTAGCTATTCTACATTCAAGAGCAAGTTTCAGTGTCTCTTCTGAAATCCATTTTGTTCCTTTTCCTTCTTTCCTGTCTTTTTAATGAACTTTTGCTTTCTTCATGCATGTATGTCTTTGATGTCACCCCACAACTTGCCTGCTCTTCAGTTATTAGTATTCAATGCACTGAATCTATTCTTGAGATGGTCTCTGAATTTAGATAGGACAAATTCAAGGTCATATTTTGGCTCTTATGAACTTGTTTTAATTTTCTTCAATTTCAACTTGAATTTGTGTATGAGCAATTGATAGTCTGTTTCACAGTTGGACCCTAGCCTTGTTCTTCCTAATGAATTAAGCTTTTCCATAATCTATTTCCACAGATATAGTTGATTTGATTAATGTGTATTCCATTTGGTGAGGTCCACATGTACAGTCGTACCATTTTGAGTCATGCCCTATCAGCAAATGGGAGTCCCACAGCTTTACTCTGTCCACATCATTAAGGTCAACTCTACTTTGAGGAGGTAGCTCTTCCCTAGTCATATTTTGAGTGCCTCCAACCTGAGGGACTTATCTTCTGGCACTATATTGGACAATGTTTCAGGGCTATTCATAAAGTTTTCCAGGGATATATCAGCCAGTGTTTCACTGCTATTCATAAGGTTTTCATTGGCCAATTCTTTGAAAAGTGGATGGCCCCTTCCTTCTTCTGAGTCTGTCTTGGTCAACAGCATCATACATGAATAAATACAAAGATCATTAAAAAGACAGGAAAGGAAGAAAAGACCAAAATGGATGCCAGAAGAGATTCTGAAACTTGCTCTTGAATTGAGAGCAGCTAAAGCAAATGAAAGAAATGACAAGATGAAAGACCTGAAAAGAAGATTTCAAAGAGAAGCTTAAGAATACAAAGTCAATTAATATAATGAAATGTGCAAAAACCTGGAGTTAGAAAACCAAAAAGGAAAACCATGTTTGGCATTTTTCAAGCTGAAAGTTTCTGTGGGCAAAATATTGAATGATATGGGAAGCATCAAAAGAAGATGGTAGGAATACACAGAGCCACTGTACAAAAAAAGAATTGGTCAATGTTCATCTATTTCAGGAGATGGCATGTGATCGAGAACCAATGGCACTAAAGGAAGAACTTGAAGCTGCACTGAAGGAATTTGTGAAAAACAAGGTTCCAGGAATTGACAGAATACCTATTGAGAGGTTTCAACAAGTGGATGCTACGCTGAAGGTACTTCCTCAACTATAACAAGAAATTTGGAAGACAACCACTTGGCCAACTGACTGGAAGAGATATGGTATTTGTACTCATTTCAAAAAAAGGTGACACAACAAAATGTGGAAATTATAAAATAATATTAATATTATATGCAAGTAAAATTTTGCAAAAGATAATTCAAGAATGGTTGCAGCAGTATATTAACAGGGAACTTCCAGAAATGCAAGCTGCATTCAGAAGAGGACATGGAATGAGAGTGTTTTGGCTACCTCTACTGCTGCTGTAACAGAAAATACCATAAATGGGAGGATAGTTTTAAAAAACAAGGATGTACTCTCTTACAGTTTAGGAGGTTAGTTGTCTGAGTTCAAAGTGCCAGGTCTAGGAGCTGAGTGAAAACCCCTAGACTTTGAGCTTCAGCTCTGCCTCTTATTCCCAGCTAGCTGAAGCTGGAGATGTCTCTTAGCTCAAGCACCTGTTGGCTGTTGAAGCTGACAAATCCAAAGACAAGAAGTAAAAAGACACAGTCCCAAGATTATCAAACAACATGACAGGCCACTAGTTCAAGTCTCAAGATTGTCAGGAAACATGGCAGGCTGCTGAATGAAGACTTGGCTACTTGTAGGGTCCAAGTGTGCCAAAAAGCCACAGATATTTTTCTCAAAACTTCTTATATACTGGAAGCAGAGCACATCTCTAAGGTAGCTACTCAGCTACTCCAGTAGATTCCACCATGGAGTTGATTACCAATCTCATCATGGGGAATAAATAACTACAGCTCCCCAGCCACTCAAAATCACCAGCCAAGTTGATACCACCTTAACTACCACAGATGGATACCATTGCTGATATCAGATGGATCTTGGCTGAAAGCAAAGAATACTAGAAAGATGCTTACTTGTGTTGTATTGACTGCAAAAGCATTTGACTGTGTGGATCATAACAAATTATGGATAAAGTTGAGAAGAATGGAAGTCCAGAACACTTAATGTGCTCATTAAGGAACCTGTACATAGACCAGGATGCTGTTGTTGGAACAGAACAAGGGGATACTGCATGGTTTAAACTCAGGAAGAGAGTGTGTCAGGGTTGTATCCTTTCACCACACTTATTCAATCTGTATGCTGCCCAAATAATTCGAGAAGCTGGACTACGTGAAGAAGAGTATGGCACCAGGATTGCAGGAAGACTTATTAACAACCTGTGGTATGCAGACAACACAACCTTGCTTGTTGAAAGTGAAGATAACTTGAACCACTTACTGTTGAAGATTAAAGACTACAGTCTGCTGTATAGATTACATTTCAACATAAAGAAAATGAAAATCTTCACAAGTGGACCAATAAGCAGCATCATGATGAATGGAGAAAAGATTGAGGTTGTCAAAGATTTCATATTACTTAGATCCACAATCAATACCAATGGAAGCAGCAATCAAATCAGATGTCATATTGCACAGGACAAATGTGCTGCAAAAGATCTCTTTAAAGTGTTGAGGAGCAAAGATGTCTCTGCAAAGACTGGGTTGCACCGACCAAGCCATGATATTTTTAATTGCCTCATATCCATGTGAAAGTTGGACAATGAATAAAGAAGACTGAAGAAGAGTCGATGCTTTTGAGTTGTAGTGTTGGGAAATAATGCTAAAAGTACTATGGGCTGCTGGAAGAATGAACAAATCTGTCCTGGAAGAAGTGCAACCTGAATGTTCCTTGGAAGCAAAAATGGCCAGACTTCATCCCATCTGCTTTGGTCATGTTATCAGAAGGCACCATTCCCTGGAGAAGTATATCATGCTTGGTAAAGTATAGGCTCAGTGACAAAGGGGAAGAGTCTCAATGAGCTGGATTGACACAGTGGCTGCAATGATGGGCTCAGGTAAAGCAAGGATTGTGAGGATGGCGCAGGACTGACTAATGTTTGGTTCTGTTGCACATAGGGTCATTATGAGTTGGAGCCAACTCAACAACACCTAACAACAACAACAACATGTATAGTCACCATTTATGTTGTTGAGAGAAGGTTTTTGCAATGAGTAAGTCATTAATCATGCAAAATTCTATCATGCAATTTCAGGAAGCATCAAAAGAAGATGGAAGGAATATGCAAAGTCACTGTACCAAAGAGAATTGGTTGCCATTTAACCATTTCAGGAGGTAACATTTGATAAAGAACCAAAGGTATTGAAGGAAGAAGTCGAAGTTGCACAGAAGCATTGGCAGAAAATAAGGCTCCAGAAACTAATGGAATACCAGTTGAAACAGAAGTGTTCCTTTGTCCACACTAAGAAATCTGAAAGACAGCTACCTGGCTGACTGACTGGAAGAGATCCATATTCATCACCCTTCCAAGAAAGAAGAACCAACAGAATGAGGAAATTATCAAACAATATCATTAATATGACATGGAAATAAAATTTTGCCGAAAACAGTTAATTCAAAAAGGTTTGCAGCAGTACATCGATGGGGAATTCAAGCTGGAAATTCAAGCTGGATTCAGAAGAGGATGTAGAACTTGGGATATCATTGCTGATATCAGATGTATCTTGACTGAAAGCAGAGAATATCAGAAAGATGTTTACCTGTTTTATTGAGTATGCAAAGGCATCCAATTATGTGGTTCATTACAAGTTATGGAAAATATTGCAAAGAATGGTAATTCCAAAACACTTTTTTTGTGACCATGTGGAATCTGTACATAGATCAAAAGCCAGAACAAGAAATCAAGACGTATTGCGTGGGGGTAAATCTTCTTTGAAAGATGTCTTTACAGTGTTGAAAAGCAAAGATTTTACTTTGAAGACTAAGGTGTGCCTGACCCAAGCCATGATATTTTCAGTTGCCTCATATGCTGCAAAAGCTAGAAAATAAATAAAACAAAAAACCAAAAAAAAGTGATGCCTTTGAAATATGGTTTTGGTGAAGAATACTGAATATAGTGTGGACTGCCAGAACAATGAATAAATCTGACTTGGAAGAAGTACAGCTGGAATGCTCCTTAGAAGCAAACATGGCAAGACTTCATCTTTGGACGTGTTATTAAGGGAACCAGTTCCTGGAGAAGGATATCATGCCTAGAGAGTCAGCAAAAAAAAAAAAAAAAAAAGAAGAAAGTTCTCAACAAGATGCATTAACACAGTGCTGCACAATGGGCTCAAACACAGCAATGATTGTGAGGGTGGTGGAAGACGCATCACTATGATTTGGAACCAACTTGACAGCACAAAGCAATGACAACAATCCATGATGGAGATGATGCAGGAAAAAAGAACAAGGAAAGACTGATAGAATAATCCATTGAAGAAGATGGCAGAGAATTACCTTAACAGCCTAGGTGTCAACCAGGGCTTTTAATTTGGAAAGCAGAAAATGTACAGACTCTCTTTAGAAGGAGTAGATGCTTCTTGCCCCTTAGTTCCAGTGTATAGAGGGAAGTTTCTTATGAGAACTCTCCAGTGAATATCACTCGCTCTCTGTCAGAAATCCAAGGAGACTACAGTCCCCATCCTAGTGGGTGCAGGACTGCGGCACCAGTATAAATGCCTATTCCTTGCTTAGGAAATGTGATCTCAGAGAGATGTCAGATGATGTTTTCAAAGTCCAGCCTCTCAGAGACATTTGGAAATCAAGGTAAAGCTGTGTTATTTTGTTTTGAGCTGTGGGAAATAGCTTGAGAGATGGAGAATGAGTTCATGCTAAGCTAGGAAAGAGAGAAGGTGTATAGTAGAGAGTTGGGAGGAATGAAAAGGACGAAAGAACACACAGGCAAGATTTGGGCATCGGGGATTTTATACGCATAAACTACCATGGTTATACACAAGTTCCCACATATACATATATTTCTTTGTATCCATAGCCCCGACATGAAGCCAGAGGTAAAATGCAGAAGAAAACTCTGTATCTGTCCAGCTGTTGTTTCTTACTTTATACACTAGGGAATAAATGTGACCATTAAGAGTTCAAGGACTATGTTTTCTCTGTACCTAGCACATTGTCTGGCTTAGTACATGAAATCAGTAATTATGTTGTTAAACAAAGGAATTTGTGAGTAAATGCACATGGTCATGAAGGCTATTAAACCCAACCCACTGCGGTTGAGTCTGACTTGACTCATAGCCACCCCTCCTTGGGTTTCCGAGAAAGTATCACTATGGAAGTAGATTGACCACCATCCTTCTGAGGAGCTGCTTGTGGGTTTGAACTGTCAGCCTTCTGGTTAGCAGTCAAATGCCTTAGGCACTACGCCACCAGAGCTCCCATGAAGGCTGTTAGAGGGTTTTTTGTTTGTTTGTTTGTTATTGTTGTTTTTAATAGAAGCCACGACCAACGTGAGAAGGCAGCTGAGAAATGAGATAATGTGTAGATAGTTCAGGTAGTTTCATATTCACTTATGTCATGAGACCAGGAAATGCCTCAGCATGGCACTGCTGACATTTTTAGGCCAGAAAATTCTTTGTCCTTAATGGCTGCACTATGAATTGTAGGATGTTTAACTACATCCCTGGCCTGTGCCCAGTAGATTTCAGTAGCACTTCCTCCCAGTTTTGACAACCAACAATTTATTTAGTCATTGTAAAATGTTTCCTGGAGGCAAAATTTTCTTTGGTTGAGAATCTCTTCTCCTTATCTTTGTCAGTTACAGAACATAAGATGGTGTTTATACCCATAGGTAGGTGTGTGTGATGGGATGCTGTGGAATATTATAGAGTATGTGGAATATGATAGGACTATTTGATATAATTTTTTTTCAGGACATTGGAACTTGTTGTCTCAAAGAGAAGAGCCTGGTCTCACAGTATCTGGTAAATATTGAAAGATCTATGAATATTTATTGACAGAATAGATGTGTATGTACTTGTGGAATTGATAATTGATTGCCTGCTTTGCACATTATTGATCAAGTTGTAAATATAGCTATTTTGATGTTCAGAAGGACACCAATTCTGGGGACCCCTTTTAGAAAACCTTTAGGGAGAATAGGATGGGGTTCCCAGCTTTAGAGCTTTGGAAAAAACAATAGTAATACTTCTTTGACTTCATATTCTAAGAAGGTGTTGGGAGTGACCCAGCTACTGGTTAATCACTATTATGTGGAGAAGGTTGTATAGAGGGCCAATGAGTCCAGGTCTTGGATGGCAAAACAATGAACTCACCCCACAAAGTAGGACCCCTGATAATTTTGCTTCCCATTCTCAATTCATACATGCTTTTCCATTTACCTTGAAGAAACTTTCCATGCTTCTTTGTCTAGAAAAATATAGTTGAGCCTTTGATTCATTTTACCTCCTTCCTGAAGCTTTTTGTTTTTGTCTTAACTCATACCCACAACTATTTTTCCTGTATTTTTCTAGCATAACACAATATTTTATTCAAATTTCATAGTTTCACTTATATCTCCCTCATTACATTGTGAGAGGATGAGCAAAGTCTTATTCAAATTTCTGTCTAAATTCCTCAATGCAGGGTCTAGTATATAGCAGGAAGTCAATACATATTTGCTAAAATAAACTGTGAATGGTACTGCTCCACCTCTCTTATTGATTCATTGATATCTGACAGTTTTCTTGTGCAGAACTGAAAAGAGGACTAAATATTTCATCACCTATTTTGTTCCCTGTCTCAGCAACCCAAGTTATTATACAGCTTCAGTTTTTTTTTATATACTGTCCCAGATTTTTTTCTCATTTCTGCCACTCTTCATAGGGCACAGATGTACCACATTCTTTGCTGGAGGCTGATCCTTTCCTGAGTTAAAGGAGTACATAATGCCTTTTCTAGGTCTCCATCTCCACTGGGTGCCACTCAAGTATGAACTACCCCAACTTGCATCCATCTCCAGAGCTGATCATTTCTACATGCTTTGTAAAATTATTTCATCCCAAGTATAGCTACCCAGTAATGAATAGTATGTCTATTGCCTCAAGATATTAACTCACGGTAAATATATTCAACATTTGACATTCAAGCTACTTACTATATAACAAAATCACTTAATAAATGAACATTTATTTAGTATCAAGGGAAGGATAACCAGAAAAACCAAAGATCTGGCATAGAGATCTGCTTTGTTGGATAGTAATCTCAAGAGAATCTCAAATGATATTCCTTTTCCTTACATAAGCAGGGTTAGTTTAGACAGAATTTAAACAGGATATAGTGCAGGAAATTGGAAACTTTTCAGGTATCCCCAATTGGCATTACAAACACAGCTTTTTTTAATGAAGTGGAAGTTTGTGGATTTGATGAATTATGAAAACAATACTATTTTAATTTAAAGTGTTTCATAAATGCAACTTTCATCCTAACTAAAAGTCCTATTTAAAATATCCAAAATATTTCAGATGTAGATGGCTTTTTTAAAAACCTAGTTAAGATGGAAATTCTGTTGCTAATCATCTGGGGCATGAATTGTTCTGCCTTTTCCCCTATTACTCATTCACTTAACAAACATTTTATCTGAGAATTTGTATGTGTTTAGTATTTTAGGTACATGAGTAAACATAAGTGGATTTGTGATATCTGCTTTCAGAATCTGATAGAAGAACATATACACACTCAAGCATATATATTTTAAAGGTCCTCAACTAGCCCCACAAGAGAATGAGTTGGTCTAAATTTATTCTTCATATAAATTAAATGCAATGTGTGTAACATTACCAGATGCAAAGAACAAAGACTTTTATTATTCTCATCTGTTTTATTCTTTATTCCTTACCACTCTTTTCCTGTTCAACCATTTATGGGTAGAAATGATATGGGGAATAGTAAGGATGTCTCTATCCCCGGAGCCCTCTAGTGCTCAGACAGAGATAGCAGAAAAGTTTGTATGATATTGAATGGGAGAAAAGGAATATTGCAATATTTATTTTGCATTTTATCAGGAATCTGGACAAAGAAGGAAGTGGAGAAAGAACCATTAACGAGAACTCAACATCTAACTCTAATATACATAGGAGCTAAGAGTGGCAGGAAGAATGTCCATTCCTAATGATACCCAGTTCCATCCTTCTTCATTTCTCCTGCTGGGCATCCCTGGGCTAGAAGATGTGCACATCTGGATTGGATTCCCTTTTTTATTTTTGTATCTTGTTGCACTCCTGGGGAATGCTGCTGTCCTGTTTGTGATCCAGACTGAGCACACTTTCCATGAGCCCATGTACTACTTCCTGGCCATGCTGGACTCCATTGACATGGGCCTGTCCACAGCTACCATCCCCAAAATGCTGGGCATCTTCTGGTTTAACCTCAGGGATATATCTTTTGGAGGCTGCCTTTCCCAGTTGTTCTTCATTCACTTCTTCACTGCCATGGAGAGCATTGTACTTGTGGCCATGGCCTTTGACCGCTACATTGCCATTTGCAAACCTCTTCGATACACCATGATCCTCACCAGCAAAATCATCAGCGTCATTGCAGGGATTGCTACCCTGCGGAGCATTTGTATGGTTGCTCCACTCGTGTTTCTCCTCCTGAAGTTGCCCTTCTGTGGGCACCATATTATCCCTCATACCTACTGTGAACACATGGGCATTGCCCGTCTGGCTTGTGCCAGCATCAAAGTCAACATAATATTTGGCCTTGGGGATATGTCTGTTTTACTATTGGATGTGTTCCTTATTATTTTTTCCTATGTCAGGATTCTTCATGCTGTTTTCCATCTGCCTTCCTGGGAAGCCCGACTCAAAGCTCTCAATACTTGTGGTTCTCACATTGGAGTTATCTTAGCCTTTTTTGTGCCAGCATTTTTCTCTTTTTTGACACATCGTTTTGGGCACAATGTCCCTCTATATATCCATATCTTTTTGGCCAATTTATACATAGTTGTTCCACCAGCCCTCAATCCTGTAATCTATGGGGTCAGGACCAAGCAGATTAGGGAACAAGTGTTGAGAATTTTATTCAGGAAGGATAGCTAACAAACATTGCACAGAATGCACAAACAGCAGAAGATAAACTAGATGATTTGGACCTTTTAAAAATCAAATTGTTACGTACTGCAAAAGACTTCTCCGAAAGAATAAAAGGAGAACTCATGCATCAGAAAAAAATATTTGGTTATGACATATCTGACAAGGGACTTATCTCTAAAATTTATTGAAAACTTCAATACTTCAACATCAAAAAGACACTCAAATTAAAAAATGAACAAAGGGCATGAGCATACACTTTGCCAAAGAAGATATTCAGACAGCCAACAAACACATGAATAAATGCTCATGATCATTAGCCATTAAAACCAAATCAAAAAGAAACTGACTGCCATTAAGTGAATTCTGACTCATAGTGCACCCTATTAGGCCGTAAATCTTTGTGGAAGCAAACTGCCTCTTTTTGCATTGAGTGGCTGGTGGATTCCAACCACTGACCTTTTAGTTAGCAGCCAAATACATTAACCAGTACACCACAAAAGATCTCTCATTAGCCATTAGATAGATGGAATCAAAACAACAATTAGAGATCACCTCATTCTAGAAATAATAGCAAAATTCAACAAGACAGAAACAACAAATACTGGGGAAGATGTGGAGAGATTAAAACTCTCATACATTGCTGGTGGAATGATAAAATGGTACAACCAGTGTGGAAAACTGTATAGCACTTCCTTAAGAAGTTGGAAATAGAATTACCATTTGATCCAATCCTTGCACTGCTAAGAAAATACCTTAAGGAGGTGAGATTTGGGACATGAACAGATAAATGCACACCCATATGATGTTCATTGCAGCATGATTCACAATAGCAAAGAGATGGAAACAACCTAAGTACCCATCAACAGATGAAGGGACAACTGAACTATGGTACATACACACAGTGGAATAATATGCAACATTGAAGAATAATGAAGAATCTGTGAATCACCTCATAATGTGGATGAATTTAGAGGACATTGTGCTGAGTGAAATAAGTTAATCATAGAAGGACAAATATTGTTTGAGTTCATTATTATAAAAAGTTAAGGAAAGGTTTATACAGGAAAGGATATTTTCTTTGTTGGTTACTAGAGATGTGAGAGGAGCTCTGGTAGCATAGTGCCTAAGGCACTTGACTGCTAACCAGAAGGCTGGCAATTCAAACCCACCAGCCACTCCTCGGAAGGAAGGTTGGGCAATCCTACTTCCGTAGTGATACTGCCTCGGAAACCCAAGGAGGGGTCGCTATGAGTTGGGGCCGACTCGATGGCAAATAACAACAACAACAGAGATGTGAGGGGAGGGCAGGGAAAATAGATGGCTATTTAAGAGCCATGTGTTGATTTGGGTGAAGGGAAAAGCAATGTAAGAAAAGTGTGTAACCAGCACAATATCACTAAGGAAAAGGAAGACAGAGAAGTGCATAAGAGGTACAGATAACCAAGGTAAATATTACATACACAATACTGCATTATCAGTAATTACTAAAACTAATCTATGGGTGGATACATAGGTAGACAGGCAAGAAGATCAAGTATGGGTAGGCAAATGGGAATATACCTATGAGCATACATAGGTTTGGCAGATGATACTCCTACATATGTGCTCTTATGTGTTGTAAAAATGTCCACATGCATTATAGAGTTAACGGGGACAAAGTAAGGACAACTTCTTAGCTACAATCAAATACTTGAGGGAGTGAGTTGCTTACCATGTGGGGCTTGGGACAATGGTGATGGGGGATATGAAGCTCAATTGGCTGAACATAGTACACAAAAACATTGTTCCACGTCCTACTTTGGTAAGTAGTGACTGGTGTCTTAAAATCTTGTGAGTGGTCATCTAAGATGAAATTATTGCTCTCTTCTCATCTGGAGCAAAGAAGAGTGAAGAAAATCAGACATATGGAAACAATTAGTCCAAGGGACTGATGGACCTAGGGAAGCTCAGCCTACATGACTCTAAAACCAGAAGAACTAGATGGTGTCTGGCTACCAATGTCAACCTCTTAAAAAAGGATCCAAATTGGGGATCCTGGAAAGACTGTGAGACAAAATGTACAACACAATTTAAGAAAGTAAAAATGATCAAGATTAATGGTCTGATAGACAGTGCTGAAATCCCTGAGAATAGGGCTCTGAGTCACCCTTCGGGCCTGGAATTGGACTCTCTTCAGTGGCTTAACCCTCAGCCAAACAATAGACAGGCCTATACATTGAACAACTACATCAGGGAGATGCAGTCCATGAACAGTCAACCATGGGAGATCAGAAGGGCAGAATTGCACAGGGCAAAAGCTAAGCAGGCAGGGATGCATAGGTAAGAAGGACACAGGGAAAGGGTAAACAGAGAGGAGGTGGGAGGAGAGCTATTGCATTGTGAGGATTGTGATCAGTGTAACAAAACAAAATATGTATAAACTGTTTAATGTAAAATGAATCTGCTTTAAAACTGTACCAAAATCACAATAAAAACTTTTTGTTATAGATTTTTATTTTTAAAAAAAGATAGTTAACCAGTCAAGGCCATGAAGAATCTGTCTTAGAATTCACATTTCCTCCATATGCCATAAGACTGGGTTTATTTTTTAAAAAAATAGAAGTCAGTGGAGCAAAAGTGAATATGACAAGTTGAAGTCTTGAGTTTAAGGATATTAAATATTTTATTGGATTTTGTAAGGATTATATTTTTTTAAAAAGTCTTCACATTTATGTTGTCTGATCACCAAAGAGTCCTGTAGAGACTCGTTTCTCTAGTTTTCAGATGACAGGATATTCAGGTGGACAGCAAATACATGAAGAGATCCTCACGATCATTGGGCATCCGAGAGATGCAAATCAAAACAACGAGATACCATCTCATCCCGGCACTGATGGAAAGATTCAACAAGACAGAAAATAGCAAATGCTGGCGGGGATGTGAAGAGATTGGGAGTCTCATACACTGCTGGTGGGACTGTGAAGTGATACAACCACTGTGGGAAGCAGTATGGCGATTCCTTAGAAAGCTGAAATTGGAAATACCAGTTGACCCAGCAATCTTATTACTAGGTATATATCCTAGAAAGGTGAGGGCCAGGATAAGAACAGACATATGCACACCCATGTTCATTGCAGCACTATTTACAATAGCAAAAAGATGGAAACAACCTATGTGCCCATCAGCGGAAGAGTGCATGACCAAACTATGGTACATACACACAATGGAATGCTATGCAGCACTAAAGAATAATGTAGAATCTGCAAAATACCACATAACATGGAGAACTGGTAGGACATTACATCCTGAGTGAAATAAGTCAATCACAGGACAAATATGGTATTAGTTCCTTGCTGTGGAGGGTCAAGGAAAAGTTTATATATGGAGGGAAACTTTCTTTGTTGGTTGTCAGGGGTGGGAGGTGTGGGGAGGGAACACTGCAAAAATAAAAAATGCATTGACCCATGTCACTTGTCACTTTAGTTTTGTGTATTTCATTGCACATAACTTATATTTCAATGAAATGCATTAAAAAAAAAAAAAAAACCTGGTATTGGTCCAAAGGCAGGCATACAGACCAGTGGAACCCAATTGAGAACCCAGATATAGGTCCATCCACTTACGGTCAGCTGATTTTTGACAAAGGTCTGAAATTAAATGGGGAAGATGTAGTCTCTTTAAGGAGCTCTGGTAGCATAGTGCCTAAGGCACTTGACTGCTAACCAGAAGGCTGGCGGTTCAAACCCACCAGCCACTCCTCGGAAGGAAGGTTGGGCAATCTTACATCCGTAGCGATACTGCCTAGGTAACCCAAGGAGGGGTCGCTATGAGTCAGGCCGACTCGACAGCAAATAACAACAACAACAACAACAACAGTCTCTTTAAAAAACAGTGCTGGCAAAGCTGGATACTAATTTGCAGAAAAAATGAAGCAAGATCCATATCTCACACCATACACAAAAACTAACTCTAGATGACCCAAGGACTTAAAATAAAACCTAAAGCTATAAAGTTCATCAAAGGAAAAATAGGGGTAAATATAGGGGCTCTGAAAGATGGGGCAATCTACTTCTGTAAAGATTTATCACCTTGGAAATGGGGTTCACTATTGGTTGGAATTGACTCGATGGCAGTGGGTTTGGTTTTTTGAGATTAATATATAGCATTAATAGACTACCAAACATAAGTAAAAATGCACAAACAGCAGAAGATAAATCATATGACAGGGATCTTCTAAAAATTAAATTCTTATGTGCATCAAAAGACTTCTCCAAAAAACAAAAGGAGAACCCACAGATTGGGAAAATATGACTTATCTCATGAGGGACTTACCTCAAGAATTTATAGAAAACCCCAATACCTCAACATCAAAAAGATAAATAATCCAAATAAAAAATGTGCAGAAGACATGAACAGACACTTCAGCAAACAAGATATTCAGGCAGCCAACAAACACATGAAGAAATGTTCATGATCAGTAGCCATTACAGAGATACAAATTAAAACAACAATGAGATATCTTCTTACCCAGTATTAATAGCAAAATTCAACAAGACAGAAAATAAAAAAAGTTGGTGAGGATATGGAGAGACTGATACTCTCATATACTGTTGGTGGGACTGTAAAATGATACAACTACTGTGGAAAGTGGTATAATGATTCCTTAAAGGGTTGGAAATAGAAATACCATTTGACCCAGAAATCCCATTGCCAGGTATAAAGAAGTGAGGGCCAGAACATGAATATGTGCACACCCATGTTCATCACAGCATTATTCACAATTGCAAAGAGATAGAAACAAACTATGTTCTCATCAACGGAGGAATAGATAACCAAACTCTGGTGCATACACACAATAGGATACTAAGCAACACTAAAGAATAATGTAGAATCTGGGAAATACCTCATAATGTTGATGAACTTGGAGGACATTATGCTGAGGGAAATAAGTCGATCACAAAAGGACAAATATTGTTATTAGTCCACTATTGTATAAAGTGAAGGAAAGGTTCATATATGGAAAGAAACTTTGTTGGTTACCAGGGATGAAAGAGGAGAGGAGAGAAAATTGCTAGATAGGTAAGAGAGAAAAATATTGATTTGGGTGTAGGGAAAGGCAATATACCAAAAGTGAGTGACCAACACAATAACACTAAGGAAAAAGAAGACACAGAGTGGTGCACGAGGTACAGACAACAAAGATAAACACTTTCACATACATAATATTGCATTATCCATAATAAAAAAACATCAATCTATGAGTGGATACACAGGAATACAGGCTATATGATGAGGTATGCCTGGGAAAAATGGGATATGCCCATAACCATATATAAGTTTGGCAGATGATATTTCTACATAAGTATTTGTATGTGCTATAAGAATGTCTCTCTCTCTCTCTCTCTCTCTCTCTCTCTCTCTCTCTCTCTATATATATATATATATATATATATTTATATAATAAAGCTATGGGGCAAAGTTATAATAACTTCTTAGCCACAGCCAAACACCCTGAGAGAGTGAGTTACTGGAACCATGAGCTTGGAACCACAGCCATGGGGGTGATATCAAGTTCAACTGACATAACATACCACACAAAACATTGTTCTACATCCTTCTTTGGTGAGTAGCAACTGGGTCTTAAAAGCCTGCAAGTAGCCATCTAGATGCAACGATTGATATCTCCTCATCCAGAGCAAAAGAAGAATGAATAAAACAAAAGATGCATGCAAACAATTAGTTCAGGGGACTAGAGGACCATTTAAACCTCAGCCTACATGATCCTGAGACCAGAAGAACTAGATGGTGCCTGGCTACCACAGTCAACCAACTGGAAAGGGATCAAAATAGGAGATCCTTGATAGAGTGGGAGAAAAATGTGGAACAAAACTCAAAATGATTAAAAAAAAAAAAGACCAGGATACTGATTTGAATGTTGCTGTTGGTGTTATTAGGTGCCATTTGAGTCAGCTCCAACTCATAGTCACCCTATGTACAAGAGAATGAAACAGTGCCTGTTGTTGTGTCAGCCTCACAATACTTGCTATACCTGAGCCCATCTTTGCAGCCACTGTATCAATCCATCTTGTTGAGGGACTTCCCCTTTTTTGCTGACCCTCCACTTTACCAAGCATGATATCCTTCTCCAGGGAATGGTCCCTTATGACATGACCAAAGTAGGTCAAAAGAAGTCTGTCCATTCTCCCTTCCAAGAAGCATTCCTTGGAATGCTTCACTTCTTCCAGGACAGATCTGATAGTTCTTCTGGCAGTCCATGGTCCTTTCAGTATTCTTCACCAACACCACAACTCAAAAGCATCCACTCTTCTTTGGTCTTCCTTATTCATTATCCAGCTGTTACATGCATATGAGGTAATTGAAAATACTATGGCTTGGATTAGGCCCACCTTAGTCTTCAAAGAGACATCTTTGTTCTTCAGCACTTTAAAGATGTCTTTTGCAGCAGATTGGCCCAGTGCAATATATCATCTGATTTCTTGACTGCTGCTTGTATTGGTACTGATCGTGGAAAGAAATAATGTGAAATCTTTAACAACTTCAATCTTTTCTCCATTTATCATGATGCTGCTTATTGGTCAAGTTGTGAGGATTCTCACTTTCTTTATGTTGGGATGTTTGTAATCCATACTGCAGACTGCAGTTTTTAATCTCATCAGTAAGTGCTTCAAGTCATCTTCCCTTTCAGCAGGCAAGGTTGTGTCATCTGCATATCAAAGTTTGTTAGGATCTTCCTCCAGTCCTGGTGCTGTATTCTTCTTCATATAGTCCAGCCTCTCAGATTATTTGCTCAGCACACAGATTGAACAAGTGTGGTGAAATGATGCAACCTGACACTCTCCTCTCCTGATTTTAGACCATGCAGCATCTCCTTGTTCTGTTTGAAAGATAGGTTCCTCATAAGCACAATCAAGTGTTCTGGGATTCCTATTTTTCTCAATGTTACCCATAATTTGGTCTGATAGAGACTGGTGAAACTCCTGAGATCGTGTCCCAGTCACCCTTTGGGCCTGGAATTGAACTCACTCTGTGGCTTCCAGCCAAACTAAATCAGGTTTATAAGGTGAATATTTACACCAGGTAGGTATATTCCTTTGACTAACCAACCATGGGAGAGCAGAAGGGCAGTATTTGTACAGCGAGATAGCTCAGAGGGCAGGACTGCATAGGAAAGAACACAGGGAAAAGGGAACCACAGGGAGAAAGTGGGCAGAGACCTGTTGCATTATGAGGAGTGCGGTCAATGTCATGAAAAATGTGTATGAACTGTTATTGTATGGCTAATGAATTTTCTCTGTAAACTTTCATCTAAATCACAATTTTTTAAAAAAGGAAAAAATATATTATTTATATATCTGTAAGTATTATCTGTACAACCAGAATATAAGCCTCTTGGGGGAAAGCATTATGGGTATTAGACACATCTGAAGACACATTTAATCTTCAATAATGACTCAATGACTTAACTGATTTCTAGATCTGGTAAATGATATTTGTTGAACAAATTAGAGAAAATATCATCCTGGGTAACAAGAGATGGAATTATAGGTTTCCTTAGATATTATTCCTGTGAGTATGATGGCAAGAGAGTAACCAGAAATAGTGGGGCTGTCAGAAAATAAGAATTTCTTAAAAATTGGAAACATAAGAGGAGAAAACTGAAAGTCCCAAAGGTTTCCTTCAGACATGTGTTTTTTTTTATGGCCATTAACCTGTGGTTACAATTGTCAATGAGTTGTTTTTCAATGCTCTCATCCCATGGAGCCCCAGGAGAGCAACTACTCCTGTTCAGGGAGAGGATTTTCAGTCAGAATATTGTGCTCATTGGATCACAGTTACGAAGCTGAGACAAACTGAGACCAGGCATTAGCTTGCAGATTCTCTCAGTAGTGGCTATACCCGAGGCTGGTGAGTTGGGTAGAGGCTGGGCTATTAGGTATGTTTGAATATAAATATTAAGAAGATTGGACTTCAATTTATTCATTTAATCTCCTCATTCACTTTGTTATGATGCAAATATTAATTTTGAGGGATAAATCAAAATATTTTGCATACTTACTTCTAGTTGGTAGAAGTTTAGGTAATTCTAAATACTATAATGCTTTCTTCTTATTATTAATTTTTTTAACAATAAGTATGCCTAGATTTTATGATAAGGAAAAAAAAAGAACAACAATAACAACAACAACAACAAAAAACCTAACAAGTTAAACAAACAACTCTCTCTCTCCCTTAATTGTCTCATTTAGCTAACTCAATTTATGAAGCTGTATCATTTTTGTTATTATGGATTTTTTTGTAAATATTATCCAAAAATTGTATCCTCAAAATTTTTCCAAGTCAAGAATTCTTTTTTCTGTTTGGTGTAGTGCCTAAGGCATTTGACTGCTAACGAGAAGATTGGCAGTTCAAACCCACCAGCCACTCTGTGGAAGGAAAAGTAGGCAATCTACTTCCGTAAAGATTTACCACCTTGGAAACCCAATGGGGCCTGCTATGAGTTGGAATCGATGGCAGTGAAATTTCTTTCTTTTTTTTTTTAACAATGAAGAGTAGCAATAGTTGAATATCTCCAGATTTCAAGTAGTTGCACATAGCTGCTTAATCACACACAATGATTTTTATTTTTCCATTCTGATGTGTGCATATATAACTTTCTGCTTATGCACATATTCACTAATGTTTTACAGGTAAATATACAAGCTTCAGGGAAAAGCACACAGAAATTGAAAATAATATTTTCATGACATTCCTTTACTTTTATCAAAAAATTCCTATTACTAGCAGAACTCACTTACTCAGTTTTTTATTCACTATTCCTATCTTCCTTTTTTTTTTTTTTAACATTAGGGCTTT
>NW_006921601.1:1294351-1298086 GCF_000298275.1 Orycteropus afer afer | reverse complement strand
TTCTGGTGAGCAGGCAAGTGTCTTAGCCACTATGCTACCAGAGCTCCCAAATATTAGCCAGTGAAAATCTTATGAATCACAACTGAACATTGTCTGAATTGCTTGCTTTGGACACATATCAGGAGGGATCAATCATTGGAAGACATCATGTTTGGTGAAGTAGAGGGCCAGCAAGGGTATGGGAGACCTTTAGTGAGATAGCCTCAACAATGCACTCAAACATATCAGTGATAATGAGGAGTACATAAGACTGGGCACCATTTCTTTCTGTTGTGCTAAGGTCACTATGAGTTGACTGAAGGTAGTTCATCTATCTGTCTGTCTGTTTATCTATCTATCTATCTATCTATCTATCTTTCTGTTTGTCTGTCTGTAACCTAACTAATGACTTATAGCAACTCCATGTATGCAGAATAGAACTGTTCCATAGGGTTATGGAGCAGCTTTGGTGGCATAGTGCCTAAGGCATTTAACTGTTAACCAGATGGGTGGCTGTTCAAACTCACCAGCTACTCCTTGGAAGGAAGACTGAACAATCTACTTCTGTAGAGATACCACCTCAGAAACCCAAGGAGAGGTCACTATGAGTTGGATGCTATTCGACAGCAGTGAGTTTGGTTTGGTTTTGGTTTTATAGGGTTATAAAAGCTGTGACCTTTTGGAAGCAGATTTCCGGGCCTGTCTTCCAAGGGAGCTCTGGATGGGTTTGAACCATCAATACTTGGTCTAGTAGCTGAGCTCTTAACTGTTTGGGCCACCCAGGGACTTGATGTCCACTAACAACAACAACAGCAACATCCATCTATCTCTCTGATATGGGTCAAGAGGGTGTATCTTATTTGAGTTATATACTATGGCATACAGTCCTACAGGGATAATTTCCTTAAGTAACATATGACTTGGTCATTTCAAACATTCCCTCCTTCAGACAGAGACAAACTCCTGAGAGATGAGCAATTGTTCCTAAAGCAGGCCTGCTTAGTGTCGTGCAGGGGAATGATTCTGGTCTCAGACAGAAGATCCCTTTTATTCATCATTCTAGTATTGCTGACAGAACATACTTCTGCCTCACACACTTTTTGAACTTCTGTAGTTCATTCTATGTAAGCATAAGAAATTCCAAGGGAGTTGTAATAAGGATCTCCTAAACTAAACCAGGGAGCCCTGGTAGCATAGTGCCTAAGGCACTTGACTGCTAACCAGAAGGCTGGCGGTTCAAACCCACCAGCCACTCCTCGGAAGGAAGATGGGGCAATCTACTTCCGTACTGATACTGCCTCGGAAAAAGAATGATAACAGAGACTATGAGTCGCTATGAGTCGGGTCCGACTCGATGGCACATAACAACAACAACAACAAACTAAACCAAAAAAAAAAAACCGAAAACAAAAAAAACCCACTGCCATCAAGTGGATTCTGACACATTCTGACCCTTTAAGACAGAGTAGAACTGCCTCATAGGGTTTCCAAGGCTTTAAGTATTTACGGTGGCAGACTATGTCATCTTTTTCCCAAGGAGCCCCTGATGGTTTAAAACCCCAGACCTTTTAGTTAGCAACTACATGCTCTAACCACTGTACCACCAAAGCGTCATAAAGATCTCCTAAACTCATGGTCATAGAGCTGAATCCGACTCATAGCGACCCTTCCTTGGGTAATGATGCCACCTCAGAAACCCAAGGAGGGGTCGCTATGAGTCATGTCCCACTCCACGGCACATAACAACAACAACAACAACATCATTACGAAATAGATTGCCCAACCTTCCTTCTGAAGAGTGGCTAGTGGGTTTGAACTGCCAGCCTTCTGGTTAGCAGTCAAGTGCCTGAGGCACTACACCAAAGAATGGGGCTGCTTTATAGCAACTCCTCTCCTACTTCCTCTCTTAGTCTATTCTTCTCTCAAAATATTAAAGTTTTGATTGTAAATTTCACAAGTCTCTGTTACCATTCTTTTTTTTTTGTTTTTCTTTTTAACTTTTGTTGTGATTTGGGTGAAAGTTTACAGAGCAAATTCATTTTCCATTTAGTAGTTCATACACATCTTGTTCCATGTCATTGACTGAAATTTCCCCAGATGGCAGTGAGTTTATTTTTTCTATATTAGGATGTCTAAGCAAAGACAAAAGAATAGTAACAGCTTTCAGCCAAACAATAGACAGACATATAGGGTGAACATTTACATCAGGTAGATACACTGCTTAGAATCAATCCTGGGAGAACAGAAGAGCTGTGTTTGCCTAAAGGCGTAGCCGCTGTGGGGAGGTGGGGGCAAGAATGCATAGGAAAGAAAGACATAGGGAAGAAGGAATGCACAGGAAAGAAGGACACAGAAAAGAAATAGGGAAAAACAAAACAAAAAAAATAATAATTTTTTTAAGTTTTTTTTTCCCTATGTCCTTCCCTATGTTACTTCTTCCCTATGTCCTTCTTTCCTGTGCATTCCTGCCCCCACCTCCCCAGTCCGGCTATCTCCTTTGGCAAACATAGCTCTTCTGTTCTCCCAGGATTGATTCTAAGGTGTATATCTACTGATGCAAATATTCATCCTATATGCTGTCTGTTGTTTGGCTGGAAGCTGTTACATTCTTTTGTCTTTGCCTAGACATTCTAATACAGAAACAAAACAAAACAAAAACAAAACTCACTTCCATGAGTGGATTCTGACTGATAGAGATCCCCATTGGGTTTCCGAGGTGGTAAATCTTTACGGAAATAGATTGTCAGTCTTTCTTCTGTAGAGTGGTGGGTTTGAACTGCCAACATTCTGGTTAGCAGTCAAATGCCTTAGACACTACGCCACCAGAACTCTTTTCTAGTATAGAGGGAATGATTATTTTATATGCTGAAAACATGTTGCCATTGCAAACGTTACTCAGATTTTGAAAAATGCACTACCATGAAGCTGTTTTATAGAGATCGCATTGATACTATAAAGCAGCACTATAGACAGGACTTTTAATGAAAAGAATGTTATATATAAATAAATCCATCCCATTTCTGATTGACTGTCATGTCATTTGCTTTTATTAAACTCTTCTGAGAATGTTTGCTGATCCAGAAGTGTAATGTAGCTAAAAAAGCTAAATTAAACCTTAAATGCTCGAGACTAAACAAAAGTCCTATGAATAAAGGATATATTTGCACAGAGTCCTAGGAATACCAGATGTTCAGAAAACTGAGTGACTATGACAGACTAGGTTTGTTTTGAAGTTGGAGATATGTACCTGTGATCCAAACATTAAAAAAAATGCCTAAAAAGTAGTTCTAGTTTTCCTCATGTGGCTGATGTGAATACTAAGTGATATAGCTGAAATGTCCTTGTAAAATTAATATTAAACAATTATATGACTATATTATTCTTTATAGTTAATCTCTTGCTTCTAATGACAATGATAATAGTAATAACAGTACCAATGATTCCCATTTAGGAAAAAAAAATGAAGATAAAACAGAGTATTTAAAATTGAAGTGAGCCCAACTATGTGCGCTAAGGAATAGGGTAAATAACAGAGAATCTGAAGGATTCAGTCAATTCTTTAATCCTGGGTTAGTTTCTCTAAAAGAGGATTGCTTTACTTATCTGATGAATTATATTGCATTGAACTTTGTGGACTCAGTTACCTCAATGAGGAAGGTCATTATTTCCAAAGACAAATTTATTATCTTCACCATTGATGACAAAAGTACAAAGTAACAACAGAAATGAGGAGAAACAGAAAAATAATTATATTTT
>NW_006921601.1:1276084-1293781 GCF_000298275.1 Orycteropus afer afer | reverse complement strand
CCATCTAGTCAATTCCAATTTACAGCAACCCCCATTGGGTTTCCAAGTCTATGAATCTTTATGGAAGTAGATTGCCTCATCTTCCTCCCATGGAGCAGCTGATGAGTTTGAACCACTGACAGGGGTAACATGTGAATGCCTTACCTATTACACCACGAGAACTTTATATGGAACTAAAGATTCCTTCAAATGAGTAAGACCATAAGGCCCTTGACAGTATGTCCTCGGTCAATAGTTCATGTATTCACCCCTCATCTTTCCTTCTACTGGGAATCCCAGGACTGGAAAACATACAACTCTGGCTTGGCTTCCCCTTTGGTACAGTGTATCTGATTGCCCTTCTGGGGAATATCATTATCCTCTTTGTGATCCAGACTGAGCACAGTCTCCACCAGCCCATGTTCTACTTATTGGCCATGTTGTCTATGACTGACCTAGGCCTGTCTACTGCCACCATCCCCAAAATGCTGGGCATCTTCTGGTTTGGCTTCAGGGAGATTGCCTTTGGTGGCTGTTTATCTCAAATGTTCTTCATACACTTGTTTACAGGTATTGAAACATTCTTACTTGTAGCCATGGCCTTTGACCGCTATGTTGCCATCTGCCACCCTCTCCGGTACAACACAATCCTCACCAACAAAACAATTTGTGTTATTGTTGGAGTAGGAATAGGGAAGAATTTTGTTTTGATTTTTCCACTGGTATTTCTTCTTCTGAGGCTTTCATTCTGTGGACATAATATTATCCCCCACACCTACTGTGAGCACATGGGCATTGCACGTCTGGCCTGTGTCAGCGTCAAAGTCAATATAATATTTGGACTACTTCTTATTTCTATGATTCTTTTGGACATTATTTTGATTGCTATCTCTTATGTGAAGATTCTGCATGCTGTCTTCAAGTTCCCATCTTTGGAGGCCAGGCTCAAAGCTCTCAATACCTGTGGTTCCCATGTGTGTGTCATCTTAGCTTTCTTTACTCCAGCCTTTTTCTCCTTTATGACTCATCGATTTGGCCAGAATATTCCACGATATATCCACATCCTTCTGGCTAATTTATATGTGATCATCCCCCCTGCCCTAAACCCTGTTATTTATGGGGTCAGAACCAAGCAGATCCGAGATCGGGTAATGACAATCTTCCTTTTCAAGGAAGTTTGACTCTGAGCACTTGATTTGGAAATAGTTTTCAAACACTTATCTTTTGTGTCCTTAAAGAAGAGAAATTTAAGTATCATTAGGTTTAGAGGATTAAATGCTTCATAGAACATAAAGTTAAACACATTTTCATCTGTAAATAAATTGGTATCATTGTGTTTCTGTAAAGGATATTAAGTAAGAATTTGTGTATAACATGTTAATGGAACTCCAGTACTAAAATATATCATCAAACAGAATTCATTGATTATGATCAAGGAGTGCTATTGTGCTGAGAACTTTTATAAGCTTCTTTCTCAGGAATATGTAGAGAAAATGATATTGTGAAGGGATGTTTTTAAAGTGAGATCATGATTCACAAAACCATTTCCAATACTTCATCAACAACAATGAACCTTGTATGACTCAAAAGCTGCTCTTCTGGGAAGACCTAGAGAGGTGCATGAGAGGTACAGAAAACAAAGATGAATGCTCTTCCACATACAGTACTGCATTGTCAGTGAAGGCAAACATTGATATACGGGTAGATAGCTGGGTGCACAAGCTGAACTATTAGGTATGTCTCTGAAGGGAGGAGTGTGCCCATGACCATGTATAAGGTTGGCAGACAATGTTTCTACAAGGGTATTTGTATGCTCTGTAAGAATTCCCAGGTATATAGTAGAGCTGACAAAGGGCAAGGTTGTAGTCACTTCTTGGTCATAGTCAGCTACCCAGAGGGAGCGAGCAGTTGAACCTCTGGGCTCGGGATCATAGTTGCAGGGGACATCATGATCAATTAGCATAGCATACTATACATAAACATTGTTCCATGTCCTACTTTGGAGAGTAGTGACTGGGATCTTAAAAGCTTGTAAGCAGCCATCTAGATGCAACGATGGGTCTCTCCTCGTCCAGAGCAAAGAAGAATGAAGAAAACCAAAGATGCATGGAAACAATTAGTCCAAGTGACTGGTACACCATGCAATCCTCCTATGTGACTATGGGACAAGAAAAACTAGATGGTGTCTGGCTACCACAGTCAACCACTTGGAGGGGGATCTCTGTAGCAGATCCTGGATAGAATGTGAGAACAATATGGAACAAAACTCAAAATCATTTAAAAAAAAAAAAAAAAAGACCAAGTTTGCTAGTCTGATTAGAGCCTGACAGAACCACCGAAACTATAGCCCTACTTGCCCTTCAGGTCTGGAATTGGGCCCAGTCCTGTGGCTTCCAGCCAAACAAAAGACAGGCATATCAGTTGAACATTTACATGAAGTAGGTACACTACTTGGAGAGATCAATCATAGGAGAATAGAAGGGCTGTGTATGTACAGGGAGACAGCTTGGGAGGCAGGAGTGCATGGAGGGAAGGACACAGGGAAGAGGTAACTATGCAGAGGAAATGGGAGGGGAGCTGTTGCATCGTGGTAAATTGTAGTCAATGTCATGAGACAAAGTGTATGTGAGCAGTTGTATGGAAAGTGAGTTTGTTCAGTAAACTTTCACCCAAATCACAATAAAAATTAAAAAAAAAAATCAGCTCTTTCTGTGAAAATATCAATACTACCCAAAGCAATATATGTAATTCAATCTCAATTCAAATTCTATCAGCATTCTTTAAGGAGATGTAAGGAAAAGAGACTTCAAATAAGCAAAGCACTAGTGAAGAAGAACAAAGTCAAAGGTCTCAAACTTCCTGATCTCGAAATCTACTATGCTGTCATGGTATTCAAAACAGCCTGGTATCAGTACAATGACAGACACATACACCAATGGAAAAGAATTGAGAACTCATAAGTAGATCCATTCACCTATGGGCAGCTGATATTTGACTAAGGTCCAGAGTCCACTAAATGGGGGAAAAGACAGTCTTTTTAATTAATGGTACTGCAAAACTGAATATCCATTTGCAGAAAAATGAAACAAAATTCATACTTCACTTAACATATAAAATGTAACTCAAGGTGGATCAAAGGCCTAACTAGATGATTGGGACCTTCTAAAATTTAAATTCTTATGTGCATCAAAAGACTTATCCAAAGAATAAAAAGAGAACCCACAGATTTGGAAAAAAAAAAAAATATATTTGGCTATGACATATCCAATAAGAGACTTATCTCTAAAATTTATATAAAACTTCAACACCTCAACATCAAAAGGACAAATAATCCAACTCAAAAATAATCAGAGGACATGAACGGACTCTTCACCAAACAAGATATTGAGGTAGCCATCAAACACATGAAAAAATGCTTGCGATCACTTGCCATTGTTGTTGTTATTATGTGCTGTCAAGTTGGACCCGACTCACAGTGACCCCTTCTTGGGTTTCTGAGGCAGTATCACTATGGAAGTAGATTGCCCCATCTTCCTTCCAAGGAGTCACTTGCCATTAGAGAGATGCAAATCAAAAGAATGACGTAACGTCTTACATCAGCAATAACAGCCAAAGTCAACTAGACAGAAAACAAAAAATGATGGTGAGGGTGTAGAGAGATTGGAACTCTCATATACTGCTGGTGGGACTGTAAAATGATGCAACCACTTGGCAAATGGTATAGAGCTTTCTTAAAAAGTTGGAAATAGAAATGCTATTTGATCCAGCAATGCTGGTCTTAGACACATATTGTAAAGAGGTAAGCACAAGAATATGAACATATATATGCACATTCATGTTCATTGCAGCACTATTCACAATACCAAAGAGAGAGAAACAACCTAAGTGCCCATCAACAGATGAATGGATAAACAAATTCTTGTGCACACACACAATGGAATATTATGGAACATTAAAGAATAATGGAGAATTCACAAAACACTTTATAACTTGGATGAACCTGGAGGATGTTATACTGAGTTAAATAAGTCAATAACAGAAGGACAAATATTGTATGAGTCCACTATTATAAAAAGGCAAGGAAAAGTTTATACAAAAAAAAAAAAAATGTCTGTCAACCAGAAATTTAGAGTTATCATTTACTGAGATGGGGTATAATACATAAAGAGCATTTTTGGTGAGAATCAGGAGTTAATTTTAAATATGTGAAGTGTACAATCCACACTGAAATAGAGATGCAAAGTAGGTAACTGTATATGCAAGTAGTAAGTACTGAGGAAGGCTCCATCCTGAAGATATGAAAGAGTTACAGATGATATTTAAGGTGATGGGATTCAATGAGGTCAAGTAGGGAGTGAGTGTATATACTGAAGAAAAATCTCTATGACTGAGCCCAGGATACTTGAAAATCAAAGAGAGTAGTAGGAAAATGCAAAATATGGCAACTGATAAAATTCAGCACCCATTCCTGATAAAAAATCTTTCAGCAAAATAAGAATAGAAGGGAAATCCCTCAGCATAATAAAGCAAATATGTGCAAAACCAACTGCCAACATTTTTCTCAATGGAAAGAGACTTAAAACATTCTCCTAATGAATGGGAACCAGGCAAGGATGCCCTCTATCACCACTTCTATTCAACATTGTATTGGAAGTCCAAGCCAGGGTAATAAGGCAAGGAGGAGAAATAAAAGGCATCCAAAATGGCAAAAAAGAAGTAAAACTATGTCTATTTGAAAATGAAATGATCTTATACATAGAAACCCCAAGAAACTCAGCAAGAAAACTTCTGAACTAATTGAAACGTTCAGCATAGTGACAGGAAACAATATCAACATACAAACATCAATGGATTCCTCTACATCAACAAAGAGATTTCTCAGAAGGAAATAAGGAAAACAATACTATTTACAATAGCTACTAGGAAGTTAAAATATTTAGGAATAAATCTTACCAGGGATGCAAAAGACCTACACAAAGAATATGGCAAAGAAACTGTAAGAGACTTACATAAATGGAAGAATATCCTATGCCCAAGGATAGGAAGAATGAACATTGTGAAAATGTCAGTACTACTCAAAGCAATCTATAGATTCAATACAACAGCAATAGAAATTCCATCAGTATTCTTTAAGGACATGGAAAAATCAATCGCTAATTTTATACAGAAAGGATGAGAGCACAGATAAGGAAAACACTTCTGAAGGAGCTCTGGTGGTGTAGTACCTAAGACACTTGACTCCTAACCAGAAGACTCGTGGTTCAAACCTACCAGCCACTCATCTGAAGGAAGATTGGGCAATATATATCCATAGTGATACCACCTCAGAAACCCAAGTAGGGGTACTCAACTATGAGTCAGATCTGACCCATGGCAGTGAGTATGTTTTTTTTTTTTTTTCTTTTTTCTTTTTTGGTTTACTGAATAAGAACAACAAAGTAGGAGGTCTCAGATTCCCAGATCTCAAAACTTACTATACAGCCACAGTAGTCAAAACAGCCTGGTATTGGTACAATAATAGACACATAGACCAGTGGAACAGAATTGAGAGTCCAGAAATAGATCCATCCACCTAGGGGCAGCTGATCTTTGACAAAGAGCTGAAACCCATTCAATTGGGAAGAGATAGTCTTTTCCACAAATGGGGCTGGCAAAACTGGATATCCATTTTCAGAAAAATGAAACAAGATCCATACCTCACATCATACACAAAAACAAGCTCAAGATGGATCAAAGACCTAAATGTAAAACTTGAAACTATCAAGTTCATCAAAGATAAAATAGGAGCAAACTTAGGGGTCTTAATTTATGGTATAAATAGACTATCAAGCATAACCCAAAATGCACAAACAACGGAAGAGAAACTAGGGACATTCTAAGAATTAAATTCTATGTGCATCAACAAACTTCTCCAAAATAGTGAAAAGGGAAGCTACAGATTGTGAAAAAATATTTGATGATGACATATTCAACAAAGGACTTATCTCTAAAATTTATAGAAAACTTCAATACCTCAACATCAAAGAGACAAAAATGTAATTCAAAAATGGAGAAAGGAAAAAAAAAGGGGAAATGATATGAATAGACTGTTCACCACAGAATATATTCAGGCAGCCAACAAACACATGCAGAAATGTTCAAGATCATTAGAGAGATGAAAATCAAAACAATAATAAGATATCATCTCACTGTAGCAATAAAAACAAAATGCAATAGGACAGAGAGCAACAAATAATGTCTATGGTGTGGAGAGATTGGAACTCTCATATACTGTTGGTGAGACTGCAAAATGGTCCAATCACTGTAGAAAACAGTATGGTGCATCCTTAAACAATTGGAAACAGAAATACTGTTTGATTCAGCAATTCCATTACTAGGTATATATCCTAAAGAGGTGAGACCTGGAACATGAATACATACATGCACACTCATGTTTATCACAGTACTATTTACAATAGTAAAGAGATGGAAACAACCTGGTGGCTATCAATAGATGAATAGATAACCAAACTATGGTACATACACACAATGTAAAATTATGCAACATTAAAGAATAATGAAAAATCAAAGAATCATGTCATAACATGTATGAACTTGGAGGACATTATGTTTAGTGAAATAAGTTAATCACAGAAGGACAAATATCATACGAGTTCATTCTTGTAAAAAGTCAAGGAAAGGTTTACACAGGGAAGGAAATTTTCTTTGTTGGTTATCAGAGATGGGACGTGAGGGGTCATGGAGACAAAAAAGAAGGATAATTAAGAGTTTTGATATGGGTGAAGGGATATAAAAAATAATAAAAAAGAAAAATGCAAAATATGAGTTTGGCTCACGAAGTAAGAAGGTTAAAAGACCTCCAAATATCTAAGTGGAAATAGTTATTTAGTGAGAATGAAGAGATTAACTCTGTCAAACACTACAGCTGAATAAGAAATTTAATTTGACCTTCTTCAACACCTTAGAAGTCACAGTGATTTAGAAGAGATATTTTGGAGAGTTGTGTGATGAAATCCTGAGTAGAGTGTATTCAGGAAAAATCAGCAGAGAATAAGTGTAGATTTTAAGTACCAAAAATCTTTTTGTGGATTTTTTTCAAAAGGAAGTAGAGCTATATGTCAATCTAGAGGAGGAAGTGAAATCAAGATTTTGTTATTGCTCTTTTAATTGTTGTTACTTTAACTTTAATAATAGCTGTTGCAGCAATATTATATGCTGAAGAGAATGATCTAGAGCAAGGGGAAATTGACACAAGAGGGAGATACTAGTTTAATGTTTTCAAGAACATATAGAATGTACCACAGCATAGGAGGGAGTTATACGACTGGCAAAGGAATAATTTATTCACAGGAGTATTTGTTGTCATTAGTTGCAGTCAAGTCGATTCCAACTCGTGGTGACCCCATGTATTACAGAGTAGATCTGTTCCATGGACTTTTCTTGGCTGTAATCTTAATATAAGCATACTGCCAGACCTTTTATTCCATAGTACCTCTGAGTGGGTTTGAACCACTGACCATTCAGCTAACTACTGACAGCAAACTGTGCCATCTCGGGATCCTTCACAGAAGAATAATCACTGAGTATACTTGGAAGGTTCAATCAAATTATTAATGTAATGTCTTCTGGAAAGTGGAGAGATAGTAGGTAATAATATCTTCATCTGATGCTGTACGTTACTTTGATGCTTTTTAAAAATAAGCATTTCTTACTTTTACAAATCTAAGTCTTGAAGTTCTGCCTTAGACTTCTGGGTTAAATACTGTTGGAAGTTTGGAATCACCAAAAAAAGAGCAAGAAAAAGAAGAAATAGAAATGTGAAGTCCATCCACACAGAGAGTGCAAAGCATCTCTAGTCATGAGCCAAAGAGTAAAAGAAGGCTTGCAAAATTCTCTGAAGGTCAAAGAATGATGCAGGTGGATGAGGGTAGAGTATGCCCATGAACATAGAGGTCAGAAAAGAATCACACAAAAAATTTAGCAACATAGACTGTCCAAGATGAGAGGAGAAATCAATAATTCCTTGAGTTCAAAAGGGGAATAAAGTGGAAAGGCTGGTGAAGCAAAATTCTCTTGTCTCAGCTTGGCAATAAGGAGATATCCAGGAGCATGGGTGAATGAGGAAAGTTCAGAAAAGCTATATTTTCAGAAACTTCTTTGTACATCAAGAAGAATAGAAAAGATGTTTTCTACTGAAACATTCTTGGACCTACATAGCATAGTTGACAGTGAAAATTGAAGGCTAAACAATTTACCATAAGTTTGAGTTTTTAATCTAGTAAGCTCCCCATTAGGAGCCTGGTAGCATAGTGGCTAAAGCACTTGACTGCTAACCAGAAGGCTGGCGGTTCAAACCCACCAGCCACTCCTCGGAAGGAAGGTTGGGCAATCCTACTTCCTTAGTGATACTGCCTCGGAAACCCAAGGAGGGGTCGCTATGAGTCGGGGCCGACTCGACGGCACATAACAACAACAACAACAACAAGCTCCCCATTATAGAAGCTCTGGTGGTATAGTGGATAAGGCATTTGACTGCTAACTGGAGGTCAGTGGTTCAAACCCACCAACTGCTCCACAGAAGGAAGGCTGGGCGATCTACTTCTGTAAAGATTTACAGCCTTAGAAACCCAGTGGGGGTCACTATGAGTCAGAAATGACTTGATGACAGTGTCAAACTCACTGCCATCGAGTCTGATTTGACTCATAGCAACCCCTCCTTGTGTTTCCGAAGAGTATCACTACGGAGGTAGATTACCCAACCTTCCTTCTGAGGAGTGGCTGGTGGGTTTGAACCGCCAGACTTCTGGTTAGCAGTCAAATGCCTTAGGCACTATGCCACTAGAGATCCCCCCCTTTTTTTTTTTTTTTCCTTTTAAGCTCCCCATTCTTAGTATAGCAGGCTGTTATGTATATGTTCCTTTGAAATTCTCTTTCTTTGTCATGAATTCAATCTTAACATCTTTCAAGAGGTTAACCCTAGTGATACCAATTATAAGACTTAAATAATGTCTGAAAAAGGAAAAAAAATGAATAAGTGAATGAATGAATGGATTATAACATGCATTGGTGGCTTGGCTGACAACATGACACTTACTTTTTTAGGTCTACTTTAAATAAAGGTCAAAAGCTGATGATATGTGAGAAATAGTACTCTCAGACACATCTTACATAACTACAGAGTATTTTTGAAGACATCAATAAAAATTTAGAGATTTGACAAAACATTTCAAGCTACATTGTCTTAAAAATGATAGAATATGTTGCAAGACTGGGCCCACATCATCCTAGGACAAGAATATGTTTGATCTGAGTAGAATCTTTCCTTCATGGACAGGATATGCTTGCTCCATGTCACCACAGTCTCCTCTTCTTACACAATGAACACATACTTTGATGCCAGGCCTCCATCCCTCATTTTCTTCTTGTCTTGTCTCACTAGACTTGCAAATCTAAAAAACTTTGTGTAAAACATAAACTCCACAAGGGACAGGTATAAAATACTTTTTTGTATTCTATATTCTCATCTTCTGCAAATCATTGCTGACAAGAAACATTTCATACTATACATTTTTATTGCAATGGCTTTGAATCATACTTGCAAAGGCTTCAGAAAATCTGTATATCAGAGTGACTCATGTTTTTAATACTATTTCACTCACATCTTTCACAAATTTCTTCTTAACTCTTTTTCTCCCCCTATGCAATAAGCCTATTTTGTGATACATTTGTCTTAGGTAAAGACAGTCTTGTCTCCAAATAAAAATTTGATCACACCTTCCTGGATCTGTTTGGTCTTTACTCCATAAACAATCGGGTTCATTGTAGGAGGCAGTAGCAGATAAAGGTTGGCCACAATGATGTGTATGTGTTGGGGGATAATACGTTCTCCAAAACGGTGAGTGAAAAAGGTGAAAAAGGCTGGGACATATGTGATCACAATGGCACAGATATGAGATGTACAGGTGCTGAAGGCTTTGTGACGAGCATCTGCTGATGACAAGCTCACTACTGCCCTCAAGATCATTGTGTAGGACACTGAGATACAGCAGATGTCAAACACACCAATCAGGAGAGCAACCATCAAACCATAAATAGCATTGATCTTGAAATTTCCACAGGACATCTTGGCCACAGACATATGGTCACAGTAGGTGTGAGGAATGAAGTTATCCTGGCAATAGGGGAGGCGTTTGGTGAGGAAGGTGAAAGGCATGATGAGTGTCACACTTCTTAGAAATGTGGCAAGACCAGCCTTGGCAATGACAGGATTGGTGAGGATGGTGGCATAGCGTAAGGGGTAACAGATGGCTACATAGCGGTCCAGTGCCATGAGCATGAGCACCCCAGATTCCACCCCAGTCAACATGTGTACAAAAAACATCTGGACCAGGCAGGCATTAAAATCAATCTCCTTGAGGTCAAACCAGAATATGCACAGCATATTGGGTACAGTGGTGGTGCACAGACTGACATCAGTGAGAGACAACAGAGCCAGGAAATAGTACATGGGCCGATGCAGAGCTTCCTCATGGCCGATGAGGTAGATGAGCCCACAGTTCCCCACTACAGCAATGATGTACATGAAGCAGAATGGCAGGGAGATCCAGATGTGTGCAGCTTCCAGCCCAGGAATGCCATTTAAGGTAAAGAATCCTGGAGTCAGGCTGGAGCTGTTGGCCCCAGACATAGTAGCTGACAAGAGGAGAGCATATTACATTGTTTAGAAGTGTTAGCTCTCTAGACAAGAAAGTAATACAAAAATGGGTAGAAAGTTTGGAAACAAAATGTAAAAAAGTGGCTTTCATGAGACCTTTGAATTGAAGAGTGGTGACTCAGTCATTGGAGTCAGGTTATGGAACTTCAGAATCTACCTTTTCTTACCTTGTTTAAGATATTGGCACATTATTTAACCTCCATTGTTTAATCTAAAATGAGTATGAAAATAATGTTAACCTCAACAAGTTGTCCAAGTTATGCAATAAGGTAATTCATATAAAGCGCCAGAACTGTGCTTAATATACAGTGAATATTTATTTAGTAACATTAGACATGATTGCTGTGGCTGTTAATTCTATTATTATCATTCTCTATCACTTTGTAAAGCATCCCATGAGATCAAACTTACCTAATTATCATATGTGTAATTTCACAAGGCACTGCTCAAATTTTTGGGTGAACATAATATGATATTTTGAAAATGCTAATTATTTTGAGAAGGCACTTAAAGCATTTGGCTGCTAATCAAAGGTCATCAGTTTGAATCCACCAGCTGCTTTGCAGGAGAAAGATGTAGAGTCTGTTTTTATAAAGATTTACAGCCTTGGAAATCATACAGGGTAGTTTTATTAATCTCTGTGGAGTTGCTGTGAGTCAAAATTAACCTGATAGCAGTGGGTTTGGGTTTTATTTATTTATTTAGTTGTTATTTAATTATACTGAGAAAGTGAGATGAACTTTAGAGTGTAAATGCTAGTTACTAGGGTTTCTACAAAGTTGAAATATATTCCAATGTTTTAGACAGAAAAAAGTTATCCAAGTCCCTGAATTCTGAAATAAAATTCAGGGAATTCTGATCTTGTTAAATCTCCCAAAGGCTCCTTCCAACTCCAGATAACTAACCATTATGACTTCTATACAGAGAACTTGTCTGTATGAGATACCACCTCTAATGCTTCTGCATTTTCCAAGGTGGCCAGAAGGCACCTGTATCACAAGACTGGAAGGAAGGGACCAGGATTTGAGAATAGCAAGAGTAGGAATTCTTGGTTCTCCCAACTGGATTATAAACTAAAAGTTGTCACTCACTGCAGAAAACTCTCAGGATCATCCAAGATCAATGCCACGTAAAAAAGGTCAATCCACACTCATTAAATCAGAAACAAACTCAGAACCAGTTCTTTCTTTCCCCTCCTCAGTAAAAGATTTTTCTTTACACCCTTCCTCCCAGGTGGTCTTCAAGGAATGCAAATGTATTCTGCTACAGGGTGAGCTACTTGTAAACTTTCCTTATTTTATTAAAAGTTATGAATAAAATGGCTAAGTGTATCCTTTCTGAAAATGTAACAGTAGCAGAGTTTTATTGGGCAGTCAGATTGTATATGTTAAATCTTCTTTCTACTGCTAATTTAGTTGGATTTGTGCAAGTACTAAACATTTGGTGGTACAATTTTCATTACTTTTAAAGTGGCAAGTAATGATACTACATATCATGTAGAGTTAACAGAATGGTTAAATGAGAAATAATTCCCCAAGTGATGCCTGTTATATATTAAGTAATCAATGAATGTTATCTATTATAATTTATTACTTACTTAACAGATATTTATTAATGGTCCTTCATCTGCTAGTTACCATTCAAATTTCTAGACAAAATTGATTTAGATACTCTAGTTTACAATAACATCATGGGTATATGCTATATTCCTCATTTTATAGATAAGGAAATGAAGGTCCAAGAAGACTCAATCAAATGTGTAAGTCCAAAAAATTTAAGATTTTTTAGAGTCAAGAGGCCAGGTCTAAATGCACAAGTGTTTAACTCCAATGCCACATGCTCAATCTATATCTGTTATCCTCATTTGCTGATACTAATCTTAATGTATAGTTGCATAAATAGCTTAAATAAGTCACGATGAGACAGGGAAAAGGTAATTTTGAAGTGGGAGAAAGAGAGCTTATTCTCAATAGTATCTGAGGAACAAAACCAAACAGATGTATAAAGTTAAAATCTGAAAGTGTTTCTTTAGCTTTGTGTAAGGGAGCCTTCTACATGGTAAGAGCCATCTTTGGAGAAAGCCGGATTCCTATTCCTGGAGTGGTTCACACAGATGCTATGCTAGCCGGGAGGGATATTGTAAGGAGTCCTGGTAGCACAATAGTTAAGTGCTCAGCTGCTAGCTGTAAGTTCTAAGGTTTAGACCTACTTATAGGCTCCACAGGAGAAAAGACTTCTATCATATAGACTTTCTATGAGTCGAAATGGACACCAGGGCACACAACAAAAACAACAGGCCATTGTATGGAAGGATTCCTATAGGGAAGTTCCTTCTGGGAAGTCTTTCCGACATGTTCCAGGATTCAAGACTGTTGTTGTTGTTATTATGTGCTGTCAAGTCGGACTGACTCATGGCGACCCCTCCTTGGGTTTCCGAGGCAGTATCACTATGGAAGTAGATTGCCCTATCTTCCTTCTGAGGAGTGGCTGGTGGATTCAAGTCTAGTCTTGGCTTAATTTCCACTTCCCCACAAAGAACATTCCTATTGGAAGCAGCTTTCATTGAGGCTAACCTCACTGCCTTCAAGTTGATTTGACTCATAGCAACCCTTCCTTGGGTTTCTGAGGCTGTTTCTCTAAGGAAGTAGATTGCCCAATCTTCCTTCTGAGGAGTGGCTGGTGGATTTGAACCCTTAGCCTTCTGGTGAGTATTCAAATGCCCTAGGCACTACGCCACTGGAGCTCCCTCACTAGGTTCTCCTTAATGAAGGCAAACACTTTTGTAATCTTTCCATTAGAACCCACTGTTGTCTGAACTCATCTATTTCCAGTGAAGTATGAGGAAGTTTTAAATTTATTTCACAGTTAAGGATATTCTGCTTCCCTTCTTAGTCCCCAAACCAAAGGATCTGCATTTTTGTTGAAACTGAAAAGAAACACTGAGCTTCCCATCAACTACATCTCAAATCCTTGTATTTCTTATAAGACAAACTTTGCATTTTAGGAAAGTGAGGATTTTGGGAATTGTTCATACTTACCTCAGTGTTAGCAAAGACCAGACTACTGTGCATGACTGAAACTCTGTAGCATCAAGAATTTGACAACAATTGGGTACCAACTCCATCTAGCATTTATGCAGCCTTTGAAGATTCTCCAGACATGAGTGTTTATACCTGATTCATCTCCACAGTTGAATGTCCCAGAGGGCTCTGAGTAGAGAACAAAGATCCTTTGGGCTTTTTGAAAAAAAAGAAAAGAGTATCAATGTTAAATATCTTCTCCCAGGTGTTGATTCTGACCAAGAGGTCTGATTATAAAAATTAGCTGCTTTTCAGTTATAATGAGTTATGAAGTAATTGTCTAAGGATGTAATCAGAAATTTCCAAAAAATATTAAATCTATGAAAACATCTAAAATATCAATGTCATTACCCATGATAATATACTAAATCTTCCTCTCATTCAAGAGAGAGGGTCTGGCTTATGGTTAGTCCTGAGATTATTGGATAAATGAAAGGAAAAACAGCACACACATGTGCATACAAACACTTGTATGGTTATTTGTAGTTTTGGGATTGTGGCAAAGCAGTTTGGCATAAATTTTGCAAATATTTTAATACCTGCTATTTCCTTCTTACTATTTTATTGTGAAGGTCTATCCTGAGAAGACTGGAATAAAATTAAAATGCTGTTTGTTATTTCAGATAGTTAATTTATGGGGATTTCTCCTAAATTTAGAGTAGATATTAAAAGAATTTTTTAAGTAGTCACTGAAAGTGTATTACAAAACATCCCAGACACTGTAAATGCAATACATTATTGATGAAAGTAAAATGATCTCACCACTTTACAGAAGAGTTTCTTACTAAGTTATATATGCTCCAACTGTATGAGCCACCAATTCCATTCTTAAGTTCTTAACGAATATAAATTAAAACATTTGTTTACACAAAGACTTGTACATGAATGCACATATAATGTAACAATTAATTAAGTAAAAAAATGGAACAAAAATGAGTGGTATATTCATACAATAGTTTATAAATTGTAAGTACTAATGAAAAACCTATACATGCAATGACATGAATAAATATAAAAAATATTATAGTAGCCAAAGAATGTAGACCAAATATATATATATATGATTCCATTTATATTAAGTCCAAAAATAAGCAATAATGAGGTGATAGACACAGAAAGAGATAGCCTCTGGGAAGGGCAATGACTTATAGGAGCACCTGTAAAATTTATGGAGTGATATAAATGTTCTTTATCTTGTTTTATGTAGCATTATATAGAAACATGTTCAAAACTTATTAAACTAAATACATTAAAGCTGTAGATTTTATTGTATATACATCATACTTCAATAACAACAAAAAACACTGAAGACAGGATCAGTAAATAAATTTATTAATAATCTGTAACACATACTAGAGAAGAAAGATTCGAAAATGCTATCCTTTGCAGTAATTTCAAATACCTAAATATTAATTTAATCAAATATGAGACTTTCCACCCTAAACTGTAAAATTTATGTGTTCAGAGATTGGAAGACTAAACATGGTACAGGATTATCTTATACAAAAAAGACTTATAAATTAAAAAAAAAAGACTACTGAATTCCCAGAAATTATTACTGCTTTTTGGTTTTAAAAAATAAAAGCTGATACTATAATTTATTTGGCAATAGCAACATGACAAAATACTTTTAGAGCAACACAAAGAAACAAAAGATCATGGCTGCAGAGCATAAAATTGTAGGTGATTACCACAATTTTGCTGTTCATTTATTGATAAATAATGTAATGGGGCTCTTGTTTATGCATTTTATTCTACAGATTGTAGTATTGTTTCTTGAAAAGGAAAAGTAAAATTTGATAACTTTGTAATATTTAAGTCCACTATGCAATTATAGTAATAAAGTCATTATAGCTTTGGAAGAAAATAGAGCCAAGAAAGAGAATGAAATGAATGAACACAAATAAATCCATCCATTACATGCAAAACAGGCAGGTTTTTAGTTGAGAAATATCATTTATTTTAGTAAGTGGTGTTGGATCAAAAGGATGTCTATATAGGAAACATAAATTTTGACTCCTAATGTGTAACACACACAAGAACTGAAATGTGTATTGTAGCATTTTGATTAGAAAGAAAAAGCAACATATTTTAGGAGATAACACATAAAATACATATATTGAAGAAAAAGGGCACAGAGCTAAAAATGTGAATTTTGCTAATGTTTTCCTTTGTTTCTACATTAACAAATTTGTATAAACATTTAAAAACATCTTACAATCTTAATGATACATGTATTATTTGTTTAATACAGATTTGTTTGAGTTAATTGTGTACCCCAGAAATATATGTTGAAATCGTATCTCCTGTACTTTTAAACATAATCCTGTTAGGAAATAAGGAAATTATTTTTATATGTTAATGAAGTTGTGTTGTTAGTTGCTGGAAATCAACTGCTGTCAATCTCATGTGTACAGAGTAGAACACATAGGGCTTTCAAGGCCGTGATCTTTTGAGAGCATCTTCTGAGGCATCTCTGGATAGTTTGAGCGGTCAACCTTTTGGCTAGTAGGTTAGCTTTTAACCATATATACTACTGAGAGATTTCCCTGAAGATTGCAGCCGAGAAAACCCTATGGTGCCATTCTACTTTGTAACATATGGGGCCATGATGAATCAGAACTGACTCAATGGCAATAGTTTTCATTTCTGGTTTTGTTTGTTTGGTTTTTGGTTTTAGAAGATGTGTTGCATTGGTCACTTTTCAAATTATTATAGCAGTAGAATTGGTCTGTTTACCTGTGCTTTATTGACAATGCAAAGGCATTTGCCTGCGTAGATCATAAAAAATGGTGGGTAACATTGAGAAGAATGATAATCCCAAAACATTCAATTGTGTTCATGAAGAACCTGTACATAGACCAAGTAGCTGTCATTCTAACAGAATAAGGAGATACTGTGTGGTTTAAAATCAGGAAGGGTGTGAGTCAGGGTTGTATCCTTTCACCATACTTCTTCAATCTGTAGGCTGAGCAAATAATCCAAGAAGCTGGACTATATGAAGAAGAACACAGCATCAGTTTTGTGGAAGACTCATTAGCAAGCTTCCTTATGCCAATGACACAACCTTACTTGCTGAAAGTGAAGGTGAATTGAAGCACATATTGATGTAGATCAAAGACTACAGTCTTCAGTATGGATTACAACTCAATATAAAGAAAATGACACTCCTCACAAGTAGACCAATAAGCAGCATCACGATAAATGGAGAAATGATTGAAGTTGTCAAGGATTTCATTTTACTTGGGTCTATAATCAACGCCCATGGAAGCAATAGTCAATACATCAGATATGATATTGCACTGGGCAAATCCACTGTAAAAGACCTCTTTAAAGTGTTAAGAAGCAAAAATGTCACTGTGAAGACTACAGTGCTCCCACCCCAAGCCGTGGTATTTTCAATTGCCTCATCTACATGTGGAAGCTGGACAATGAATAAGGAAGACTGAAGAAGAATTGATGCCTTTGAAATATAGTATTGGGAAAAAATACTGAAAATACCACGGACTGCCAGAAGAATGAACAAATCTGTCCTAGGAGTACAGCCAGAATGCTCTTTGGAAGTGAGAATGGCCAGACTTTGTCTCACCTACTTTGGTCATGTGGTCAGAAGGGACCATTCCCTGAAGAATGATAATATACTTGGTAAAGTAGTGGGTTTGCAAAAAAAGGAGAGACCCTCAATGAGATGGATTGATACAGTGGCTACAAGTATGGGCTCAAGTATAGCAAGGTTTGGGAGGATGGTGCACCACTGGGCAGTGTTTCGATCTATTGTACATAGGGTTGTTATGAGTTGGAAGGAGCTCCGGTAGCATAGTGCCTAAGGCACTTGACTGCTAACCAGAAGGCTGGCGGTTCAAACCCACCAGCCACTCCTCGGAAGGAAGGTTGGGCGATCCTACTTCCATAGTGATACTGCCT